>NC_134410.1:126929051-127234676 GCF_038048845.1 Mixophyes fleayi | reverse complement strand
TCCAGTGCTTGCCCGGCTCAGGGCCGAGGGGAGGGCTCAGGGCTTGCCCGGCTCAGGGCCGACGGGAGGGCTCAGTGCTTGCCCGGCTCAGGGCCGACGGGAGGGCTCAGTGCTTGCCCGGCTCAGGGCCGACGGGAGGGCTCAGTGCTTGCCCGGCTCAGGGCCGACGGGAGGGCTCAGTGCTTGCCCGGCTCAGGGCCGACGGGAGGGCTGTGCCGACGGGAGAGCTCAGTGCTTGCCCGGCTCAGGGCCGACGGGAGGGCTCAGTGCTTGCCCGGCTAAGGGCCGACGGGAGGGCTCAGTGCTTGCCCGGCTAAGGGCTGAGGGGAGGCTCAGTGCTTGCCCGGCTAAGGGCTGAGGGGAGGCTCAGTGCTTGCCCGGCTAAGGGCCGACGGGAGGGCTCAGTGCTTGCCCGGCTCAGGGCTGAAGGGAGGCTCAGTGCTTGCCCGGCTAAGGGCCGATGGGAGGCTCAGTGCTTGCCCGGCTAAGGGCCGACGAGAGGGCTCAGTGCTTGCCCGGCTCAGGGCTGAGGGGAGGCTCCCGATTCTATTCATGAAGCAACAAATAAACAGAAAGAATAAGGGGATCCAATTGACTTTTACCTGGGAAGAATGCTAGTGGAAACAATCCACACAACAGTTGTAATGAAAAAAGGTCCCCCTGCTCTACAGAGCGTAATCTCATCAAAGATAAATATCTGTCACTGTGCAGTCTGCAAGTGTTATACGATGAACACCGCATTAAATACTGATAGGCAGAGAGACAGACATTTAATAAGTGTAAACAATTCATTATGGACTGTACTTGAGGAACGGTACATGACCTTCTGGGAATATTGCTATTTGTTTCCTGTGTTACAACCAACATTTCCACTACTTAATTAATTATGCTTTTCAAAATGGGATTGTATTTGCATATCCCTGGCATCATCATGCCACAATACTCTGATTACTTTTTGTGATTTACCGTAGTAGGAATATATTTTAACTTCTAATATAAAATGACCTGAAAGCTTCTCAAGGACAAAGTAAAGAAAAAAAATAAATAAACCCATTAATTCTCTAATAGAGAGGAAGAACGTGGAGATACAATCTGTTCCAATGTATGCGTCGGACTGAGAGCAATATTCCCTATTGATTGACTGAGTAATACTCTGCTTGTGAAACTCAAGCAACCATTACACAGAAAACCAACAAACAGCAGCAATATTAGGGCTTTGGCACCTGCTATGGATGTATTAAAAGAGGGGATTATTATAGTTGTCCCCATCAGCATAGAAATGCTCAGCGGTTCAGTTTAAAAAAAAAAAAAACGGGTGCAGCTGTTGCAGTTACATTTTTAGCCAACAGGGGTCAATGTAGAGTCACTAGTTACTGTAGACCAGGGTTATCCAACCCGCGGCCGAGCACGCCTGTAAATGTGGCCCATAAGGAGTTTTGGTTGTGGCAAGGGGGCAGCACTGTTAATGGAAAAAAAAAAATCCTGCAAAAAAATAAAACAAACTTACCTTGCGGTCACGTCAGCTGGTACTCCGGCTCCCTCCCTCGTCTCCTCCTCCGTGCGGTGCTCGCAGTGAATGTCGGGCGTGATGTCATCATGCCCAACATCCATTGCGGAGCGCAGCACAGAGGAGTCACCCGCGTGAGAAGAACAATCAGCAGCACAGAATTGGAGAAAAGAAGAGAAGAGGACAGGAGAACAAGCTGATTAAAAGGTAAGTTAAGGGGGATTTTTTTTATTATTTCAAGGGATGCTGACAAGTGAATAAAAGTCACCTGGTCCTGGAGCATCATGGACCTTATCTCCCTGCTACATACTTCTACTTGTATTACTAATGGGGCATTATATATTATTCTCTTTGGCCCATTATAAGCTGTTATCCCTTAACTAACATAGTGGTGTAATTATCAAAACAGGTGACTATTTGGGGTCACAGTGGTGTATATGTCAGGTACCGCAGGCCTGGTCAGGGCACCCTGATATACAATGCCTGGCTTAAATGCACTTTATTGATATTGCATCGAAACAATACAAAAAGTGATTATAGTATAATAACTAGAGAGGATTTTTTGAACAGGGCGATTGAAAGGTAAGTATAGGGGGATTTGAAAAAAAAGTGATATATATATATATATATATATGTTAACTATGTTTTCTATGGTTTTTTTGGATGATCAGTTATCGTTATTGTTAGTGTATCTTATGTGCGGCCCAAACTAACTCGTCGTCTTCCAATGTGGCCCAGGGAAGCTAAAAGGTTGGACACCCCTGCTGTAGACTATTCCAAGCCAGGATACCTAGATATACTGCATAGTTATTATTAAGATTAGTGAATATAGAATTAAATTCCATCATGAATATATAAAGAATGATGTTTATTAGTTTGTGCATCAAATAAATAGAAAGATATAATATAATTCGATTCCCGATCAGGGCCTTATCGGTGTGGTGTTTGTATGTTCTCCCTGCGTTTTTTCTAGGTGCTCCGATTTCCTCCCACAGTCCAAACAAAAAACATGCTAGCAGGCTGCTAACAAAAACTAACCCTGAAAATATCACCTGAACGGAGGACCCGTATTACATGCTTAAAAGTTTGAAAATGTGGGTGCCACATATTGGGGATGAGTGAGGGTCCTATGAGTGAGAGCCTACTATGCAGCTGTTAAGTGATTATCATCTATAAAAATAAATTATTTATAAATGTTAATTTTAGGCAAAAAACCTAAGAGCCAATCACAGCGCGGTGTGGTATAACTATGGCCAAATAGCAGCCAGTCAGATTCTCTGCATTGCCAGCAGCAACACGGATACGCAGAGAGTACACGCTGGGAGTAGCCTCCAAGTCTGTACCGTCTCCCAGCCCTGATAAGTGGCCAGTAAATGACTTCATCTGTGTGAAAGGTTTCAATTGACACAACAACCCTTCACAAATCAGGAGGAGAGATGAAAGTATAGGACATGTCCCCGTCATTGTGCAGAAGTGTTAATTAGAGAATGAATGGGACACACTCGAGAACTTTACACCGAACGACTACGCAATGTTCGTGTCTTCACCATGTCAGTTTAGTCAAATTCTCCATTTAAATAATAATATGAATAAAACATTTGGTGGAAATGTTGGGGGGTCCCTCTCCCCAGACCTTACATGAAAAATAGAGTGGCCCTGCTAGCAAGAATATGTGGTGGACGTAGGCAACCTTAGGGCATGTGAAGGCCATGATGGGACTTGTAGTTCTACTGCATCTGCAGAATCATAGGTTGACTACGTCTGCTCTGCGGCTTTTAATTAACAGCCCAAGGCCCAGGATGTAATTACCCACAAGAAAGCCGGATAGCACGGAAACCAGATCTGAAAGCTTCTCTCTAACCAAGACACAAGACAGATATACACCAATTAAGAAATGCAAAAGAAACCATATTTATTTCTGCAGGAAATGAACACGGCGAAGCCTGTTGGAGTCTTTAAGGTTCATATTTAGTGTATGATCAACTGTGAGATTTTATGTACTTAGCGAGTCCGAACAAGACAAAAATTATTCAGAGCGAAAGTGATTACACAGAAGTTATGACTTTCAGCTTTTTAAAAATCAACCAGCCAGTTCCTAAATAATATCTTGAGAGGTCAATGATCTGGACACCGTGCTAGAGGCAATTTCATCCTCGTTCATAAACTCCTGCGAGCCCCTATGAATATGCAAATCAAAATTAACTCATGTAACGTATGCCTAGGTGCTTGCTATGGTTAGATGCGCTCAGCAATTAGATTATACATTTCCCATAAAGAAATATGTGGCCTACAATCTATGAAGGACATTCACTCAAACATTATATAACTATATATATATATATATATATATATATATATATATATATATATATATATATATATATATATATATATACACATACACATACACACATACATACATACACACACATATATACACACAGGTTTCATTATCCGGTTTTCACTGGTTGGTCCGGACCAGCGACAGCGCTTTCTGTGACAATACAGATAAGCTCTATTTTTATTATTGTAAGTGTTTATAACCGTTGTGATAATAACATCTTTTGGACACCATTCCACACAACACTTGTGGCTTTTTCTCTGCTCTTCATAGGAGTTTACGGTTTGTTGCAAGGACTCAAATGCTGATGTGGGACAACTTCAGGAGAAATACCGATAAGCCTTTTAAATATTATTAATTGTACGCAGTTTATGTAAGAACTATACTCGTTTTATTTGTGCTGAAAAAGTACTGCACTATGAGCGCTCTCCGGTTCTATCTGTGTTTCCAATTCTAGATTGTTCCTTTGCTGTGTTAGGAATAACCGCTATCAAAAGAGACTTTTTACAACGGAGCACTGATATCAGAACTTTCTGTTTTTAGAATTCCCTTACCCCCCACACTCCAAAGACCCACTGGTTGGTTAATTGGCTTCTGACAAAATGAACACTAGTGGGCGAGTGACAGGACAAAGAACCTTGATCTTGTATACAGATTACAAACTGTGCAACAGGGAATCTGCGTGAATCTGCTATACACCGATCGCCTATGGGACTCTGGTAGGCGGCCTTGTCACTCCTATGTGTGTGCTGTTTTATTTTAATTTTGGACTGTTTTTATTGATTCTGGCATATTTGTAATAAAATATAAAGCACTGTGTCCTTCCCGCTTGTTCCCTCCTTCTATTTACTTCTTCATTTGAACTGGTCTTGAAGATTCAAAGGAACAGAGCTCTGTGGGACGATTCTGTATATGATTCTTGATAAGAATCTGTTTCATTGGAACGTTTATATATATTATATTACATTATTCCTATGTGTAAGCGACATCTATGTCATATTTCTGTATGTAAGCGATCAGCGCATAATACCTTATCTACCATTGTATGTAAAAGTTGTAGAAGGTGTTTGGTGAAGCCCTTTTTGATATTGGTTTTGGCTGCAGACTTGTGTTGCGCAGCTAGTTACTACTTTTCACTAGTCAAAATGAACACTAGTCTTTGTGTTAGGGAACTTAGATTGTAAGCTCCGATGGTGCAGAGACTGATGTTAATGATTACGTGTCCTCTATAGATTGCTGTGTAGTATGGTGGCGGTATATAAATAAATGATAATTAATAATAAAACTGCGCATTTAACGTTTGTTATTTATTCAGTACGTGAACCCCCGTTGTACATGGACATTTTTCATCAGGTAGAGGGTAATACAGCCAGTCACAGGATGGAAAACAGCGCAGGCCAGCGTCCACGCACTGCGAGGGTTAACACAGCGGATCACACAACTATATGCAGATATCACACGTACAAGGCCGCTTCTCACAGGGATTGTGCTGAGACCGGGATTCCTCTCTGCAGTGTAAACGGCTCTGTCCAGAGAGGAAATCTCAGTGTCCCCAATACAAACACGCAGCAGACATAACAGTCTGTGTCACTTTCATTACACAGCTAATACCATCATTAATGAGCACCGGACTCCATGACCACTATTATTTTACTGCATCTCTCATCCAGGCACAATTCTCTATATAGTACAATGCCCTGCACCCTGACCTTGCTTTACAGTCATGAAGTGGCACAAGTGAGTGGACGTATGTCCTACGGCGCAGTCTGTGGCCATTACTCCACCATAGATATGGATGGGCACGCGGGATGCCCCTTCTTCTCTGGCCCTAAAAGGGGTCCCCCCTTCTCCTCTGACACTGTGACCCCCTCATCACTCCCCCCACATGCAATTCTTACATTGTGTGGAGCATGGTAGAGGGGGCAAAGGGGTGGCAGGCAGAGGAGGGTGATGTCTAAGTGCTGCCCACGAAGCCACGGCCGGAAGCTTCACAGTGCACGAAATGAGCAGGGGGAGCTCAAGTTCATTGGAATATTTAAACACACCCAGGGGAAGTGGCTGTAGAGGGCGTGGCTATTGGCACTCTCATCGTCCCCTCCTACCTTCCACCACTGGAAAGCCCTGGTTGGCAAAAGCACTTTGACAAATTTGGTGAAGCCCTTTCATAAGCACTGAATCTTCAGGTAAGGCTCGTACACACAGACATTTCTGGTGTGCCTCACGCAGATCTGAGAGGTATAAAGATAAAGAACAGCAGGATTCCTATGGGACAGTACACACCGACATTTGTAACATCACTTGTGCGTTTCAATAAGTGCATACTGCACTTACTGCTCCCTTCAAACAGACAACACGCGTTCCACCATGTGCTTTCTGTGTCACCACACGAGTGTAGATATGAAACATATCGCTAAGCAGTTAGACCTTCTAGGTCACATATAACGGTCTATGGGACAGGGAAGCTCAGCACAGAAGTCTACAAACGGAAAAAGGTATATGGCTCCACACAACAACACTGAAACCTCTCGTTGAGTACTAGTGGTTTGGTCCTCAACATTTTCTTACTGCAAAGACTTGGACACATCATCATTTATTTATATAGCGCCACTAATTCCGCAGCGCTCTACAGAGAACTCATTCACATCACTCCCTGACCAATTGGAGTTTACAGTCTAAATTCCCTAATATAGACACACACTCACACACACAGACACGGACAGACACAGACTAGGGTCAATTTTGATAGTAGCCAATTAACCTTCTAGTATGTTTTTGGAGTGTGGGAGGAAACCGGAGCACCCGGAGGAAACCTACGCAAACACAGGGAGAACATACAAACTCCACACAGATAAGGCCATGGTCGGGAATCGAACTCATGACCCCAGTGCTGTGAGGCAGAAGTGCTAACCACTAGGCCACAAGCAGTTAACAACTAATAACTATAGACAGGTTGACGTCTTACCTGATCCCCAGGTTACACACAATGTGGACACGTGTCTATAATACATCTTGCTCTTAAACTACCTGTCGGAGAATCCAGATTCACGAGGTTACCTGACAGACTGAGAATATCCTCGCTGTCACCAGGGCCGCCTTAACAGCATTATAGGCCCCGGGCAAAGCAGTGCACTGGGGCCCTACCTACACAACCACTCACAGAAATACAATTTTAAATGATCGATAAAATTAAGCTTATATTTATTGGTACCTCCAACAAAATAAGTGACATTAAAAAACATGCTGTATAGCAGCGATGAATCCACACAAATGTTTGGACAAATTAACATGAGCCTTGAAGTTGAAAAACCAAGAAATTTAACATAAAAATGATACTGAGTTGGTAAATCATACAAGCGGAGATGGCACAATATGAAACTACTATGAATTATTTATCAGTGGTCAAGTGTTCAACACAAACATTTGCAAAATTTCTTTGCAGAGAATTGCTTCAAAAAAGATGTGCATTGATTTTGTCTTGCTTATGTACAATTTGTGCATATATGTTATTTTCATCAAGATATGTATTTGCAACTGCAAGACCGCATGTACAGATAACAGCTGATACTGAGGTGATTTAGTCCACCTAAACATTTTAATAAAGATGGTTTGAAGGTTCTGAATAAAACTTCCGAATACTATACTGAAAAGTTGACAAGCCTATGGGGCCCCTATGCTCTTCGCACCCTATGCTCCTTGGGCCCCGGGCAACTGCCCAGGGTGCCTATGCGCTAAGACAGTTCTGGCTCTCACTATGTACCTCAGCCTCACAGAAACACAGCATCGCGCTTACAGTGATCAACTACATCTGAAGACCGAACAGAAACCTGAACTACATATTATGAAACGGAGTTCATGTGCCAAGAGTTCTCCTTCCTTAACTTAAATATAGTTCTTATTTGCAGGGGAAGGAACATAATGTTGGTTAATTGCTATCCGCACTGTCGAGTGACCTCTGTGATTAAGATAGTCTCTTTCCACAAACATAACAATCCCCCTCATGGCTTATCATTTCCTGGGTGTGGGTAGCAGTGATTAGGACAGAACAATAATTATCTGTAAGAAGGGGTAAGCACTAACAGATTGTTATACGACCCTGCAGACAGTGCGTTCCTCAGACCCACCGTGGTGAACTGCTTTTAAATGGGAAACATGTGGCTCTGTTGACTGGGACTACAAGTCCCAGCTACATTAATAACACATTATTTTATACCCAGTTGAACAACCAGACATCTTCAGATATACACACAGAACTTGATGACTCACAAGGCTACCTAGATAACTACCTACAACTGCTGCAGAAAGGAACGACCACAAGAAGCACAAAGATATCACAAATACCCATAAATATGTATCCCACAATGATAACGGTTAACAGAAGTAACAAACAGAAATGACAAAAAGAGTACTAAAGACAGAAAATACTCATTAGTCCCATGAATTCTTGCTGGATGCTACTGGAACCAAACAATAAACGACAATGAGAAATATCTCTAATTACATTGCTCTATATTGGGAGAATAAGTATAACGTGTATAAATGAATATGTATATTTTCCCCTGGGCCCCTGCGGCCGATGAACAGAACAAGTGAAACAAAAGCTCTACAACGTGTTCCCTGTGATAACCACGGGTATACAATCTTACACAAAGCTCACTCCACACCTACGGTCACAGTCAGAAGCTCTCTCTCTTATTACTCCTATAAACTTGGTATTATTTGTAAAGTATCGTGAGTGGAACAAAATGCCAACAGCAACCGCAAAACTTGTCAAGGCCGAGAGAGTCTTTCTAGCTAGAAGGATAATAAGGGTGATTCAGCGAGCAGTAACCAAGATACAAAGCCATTATAAGGAATCCTTCCCCAAACTCCAAACAGAAGGATCTGCTCCGATAATACACTGCAAGCCCATAAATATCTGTATTATATGTTATATTGTGGATGAAAACGGCGTCAGTGATACGAAAATAGTTACTAAGGGAACGTGAAGAGCTTATTATCTGCGCTTCACTTTCAATTATCACTAGAATCCAGAACGTACTATGGTGCTTTCAAACACAATAACACTGATCCTCTGCTGCAGAATGAAAAATTACATTGTGTAATGTGCTATTTATAAAGGCAAACCAAAAATAAAAAACACAGATGCAACGTAAAACTAGGGCACTCTGAAGGAGAAACAAAAGCAATTAATTCAGTGTTGGTAAGCGCCGTGTACCTTCCAAAGTGATCTTGTGTTATTACTGAAGTACGGTTCAGAGTAAAGCCAGCTAGGCACAGGTGAGCGATGTGCGACAGAGATAACGTCCGACCACACGCACAGGTGACCATATTGGATGGAATCCGTCTGTTTGGCCCCATTAGGACGAGCTGTTAGATCTCTTCTGGCATCATTGGGGCCCGTTAGTGTGGTTGCTACCTGTATTGACCTTTCCAGCATGCCAAATAATGACCCAATCCAGTTGGATAGAATCATTATTATCATAATCCAGGACTGAATAGAAAGGGCAGCACAGTGGCTTAGTGGTTAACACTTCTGCCTCACAGCACTGGGGTCATGAGTTCGATTCCCGACCATGGCCTTGTCTGTGTGGAGTTTGTATGTTCTCCCTGTGTTTGCGTGGGTTTCCTCCGGGTGCTCCGGTTTCCGCCCACACTTCAAAAACCTACTAGTAGGTTAATTGGCTGCTATCAAAATTGTCCCTAGTCTCTCCCTCTCTGTCTGTCTCCCCCTGTCTGTCTGTGTGAGTGTGTATCTATATTAGGGAATTTAGACTGTAAGCTCCAATGGGGCAGGGACTGATGTGAATGAGTTCTCTGTACAGCGCTGCGGAATTAGTGGCGCTATATAAATAAATGATGATGATGATGATGATGAAGAAAGGACACCTGAATCTAAGGTTCATTTCATGTAAATAACTGCAAATAACTTGTTACAAATAAATACGTCACTGCTATATCAATAAGACTTGTAACACGGAGATGTAACTCCCCGTGTGACTGTCTGAAGGTTTCCTGAGCTCAGGCTAACACCACATTATGGAACCCGTCACTCTGTTATTCCAAAGAGACAATGGGGAATATTTATTACAGGTTAAAATGGCAAATTATATCATGCATTTTATATGTGAGAAGAAAAGAGGCAATAAAATTGTTCCTCGATTTATAGGGGTTATTGGGAATATTAAAGTTTCAATGCGTTTTGGCACTGAAAAGGATAGGTCAAAGGGCTACCCAGCGCGGTGTTCAATCAAATTAAACCCATCCAGAAATACATTCCCGCAGAGTTCAGAGTTATAGCAGTTACTGAACCAAGGTCTGTCCGCAGCTGGAACGACTGAATCATCTGCACATTAGTAACCTGTGGAAATTAAAGCAGAAAAAACCCCGGTATGGAATAGAGATATTTCAGACCCCTATTAGAAATGTGGAGGGGGGAGGGGGGGTTGGTTGACTGCTGTTCAAATTATGACAAAAATAAATAAATAACAGGACAGAATATTTTCACTTTCAACACCAGAAAATGTTTGTAGAGCAGATTTCTTTTCTACAATGAGCAGAGTATAGAAAAATATAGATGTTATAAATTGACTTTTAACTTTAGCTTTTTGCCTCTCCGAATGCCTTGACCCACTGGTGTGGACATTCATTTACTAGAATTTTTAAAGCTGGTAATAGCACTTAAACGGGTAAGAGGATAGGACCTGTTGGCCGCAACAACCTCACAGCCACATGGCCATAGGGCCTTCGGTCAGGAGGGGAGTTTGGGCTCTGTAAGCGCCATTACTCATGTTCACTGCAAGGGTCCTTCAGTGATCACCTTATCCCCCAATCGCAAGTGCGGGTTGCATATCGATTTAGCAGTGCAAACCTGGGGGACCATCCCACCGTTCCGGTAGCCAAGCCAGTTGTCCCAACTGCGGGAATGTTGGGAGAGGTCTCCTGCTCACGTTCACTAGGGACATGGCCACACCCTTCGTGGTGTGGCCACGTTAATGGCCACACACTCCCATTAACGTGTCCAGATTTAGAAAAATTACATATTGGGAGGTTTGATTTCATATTGCCCATTTGTTTTTATTATTTGCAAGTAATTGGGTATCTGCTACACTATTCAGGGAGGAATAATACATTTGCTTTTCTTTTAAATAATTTAGGAGCATGTGAAACGCATATAAAAAGGCTTTGTGTTTTATATTCAGTTCACATGTGGTCGATATGCGTTTGAGAATGCGTCCAGACACGTTTTCCACATTCATTTTTAGTGGCATTTCCAGTGTATATAAACCCCACGGAAATTAATGGAGGAGCTCTGCTAATATATATTCGACAACCTGGGCTGGTTCCCTCAAAGAGCATGGAATCCCTCTGCTAAAGTGGAAACCAGCATCAATTGACCTGGACTCCCTTCAACTGCTCGGCCAATCACAAGCCATGCTCCTTCACTAGCCGCAATGTCATGGCTGACAAGGGGAGTCCTGGGAACTCCTTGCTTTGAACAAGCATTGATCCCATTAACCCATTGATGTGGGTTAAAGAAAAAAAAAATTACCAGTGCCATAAAGCTCCATTCAGGTCTATGGTCAATTTATTTCAATGAACTTTCTATATGCAGTTCACAAACCCACTGAAATGAATGACCCATAGGAATGAATGGGAAAACTACCATTCAAGTTGCTATGCGCACAATGTGCCCCCATAGAAGTCGATAAAGTTTGTCAAGTGCAGTAGGTCACAAGAACACGGTAAAATGAAACAAGCAGCATCCAAAACACACCTCACTACATTTGCAGGTATGATGCAAATGGGTATGGAAACATAGATGCCAATCAAACGCAGCATTTATACCAAATGGGTAACAAATCCGTGCCCACCTATTTACACATTAACATAATAAGTGTGGGGATATAATGGTGATGTAATGTAAATACCCTCTTCCCTCCCAGAACACCCCCCCCCCCCCCGCCCCACCCCCCCAACACACACACAGATTGCTATCAGACTGCCCCAGGTGGGGTTTTCTATTGTAATTATACATACGATACATTTTGACAAGGATTTATACTGTATAACCCGCACACCTTGTAAATCTCTGAACAGCACAGATATATTGTAATCCAGCCAAGTGAAAGCTTCTCTTACAGAAAAAAGAAGAAGAGAAGGCTGCAGATTTGTAGAGTTGAAGATCTCAAATTAAAATTCCAACCAGAAATAAATAAGTTACAGAGCCCTCTGATGAATGCCAGATTAAACCGATAGACTAATAGCAACAAAGCTGATTGAATAAAATCCTCTCTAAAACCGCGTTATCCACCCAAGCAGTGCAAACAATAAATAATGAAGGATTTTAATTCCTGACTACCTAAATCTCAGTGTATTGTGTAGAAACACATTAGTTGAGAGCTCTTTCCTCAAGCTGTAAATAATATGCTATACATATTTCATGGCAAAACTGCAATCCACACAGAGACTTGGAAAATTAAAGTTACCTTAATCCCTGCCAGACCTCAGGGGGTTGAGGGATTGCTTTGTCTATTGGTTTAATTGATTATTTTACTGCATCCTTTATGTCTACAAGATAGGAAGACAAATGAGGAACTGCATATATTGGGCTATGTCGAGATGTATGAATTGGACAATGTCACTGAACAACCACTAGGGGGTGCTGAGGTGCCCATACATGCAAATTTCTTATTTCTGGAAACTAGGGCACAGATAACTATGCAAAAAAATAAAAGTTTTGGAGACAAACAGACTAGGTGCTGTAGGACGATGGCAGAGAGAAAATATAGGACTGTATATTAATATCCACAATACAACACAGGAAGAGTGGTCTACAGGTCACCTACAAAATATTATGTTAGAGCTTCTGTGCCTGGGTATTGCCTAAATTTATCTTCTCCTTACTCCATTAAATGGGAGGAGACATGTGCGTGTCCCCGTGTCTCCTCCATAGAGAACTATAATCAGCCAGTGTCTCCACAGCTATTTTAAAAGCTGGGCATTACAAAGCAAAATATTATCCACACTATAACTGAATGGTTCATATCTAACTAAATCTACGCATCTCTTATTAAACAGAGAGTGTTTAATTCAAGGGGCGGGGCCAGTGATGTCACAGCAACTCAAGTGCCTGCAGCATGAGCCTTTTGACCTGTATTAGGAGCCACCTGGACACAGTCTTAGAGATGTGGGAGGAGTTTCCGCTGTCTGTAATGGAGTTGGCGGTAGTAATTTAGAAATTTAACAGAGCTGCAGTGGCATATCTGGGTAACGCTCAACAATATATTTTATCTTCAGGTTTTTGGGGGTTTAGGGTATTGTAAATTAGTTCCTGTTTGCACAAACTTGAATACTGGTAAAAAGCACGAAATACCAAATAAACGACTAACTCATACTTGCCCACACTTTCTCCATTTTGGGCCCACCCCAGCGATGCAAACACGTAATCACTGCTTTTCGCCAGGGGGGGGGGGCTAAATGACGCGTTTCACAGCAAATTGTGTCATGGAGGCCACTAGCATGTGGGAGAATGGTCTGCTCTCCTAGGTGTTTGGGAGATCTACTGGAACTCGGGAGCCTCCCGGAGAGTAGGCGATTATAGACTAACTAAACAACGCAGTCACAACCTGCAAAGTCGCGTGCGATATATAAAAACCAACATTAACTTCCAGCGTCATCCTGCGCCTTCTCTCCGGCCTATTAATAATACTCTGCATACCCAATCAGACATTGCTTCTAATCAATAAACAACGGAGAAACAACTCAGTATCACCCATTTAGGGAAGGTACAGACATTTCAGTGCATTAAACAAGATTAAGGAGTAATCAGTCACCGTTTAAACAAAACAAACCGATGACAAGCCACAAATATCACATTTACTTTGCGATCATTAATATTTCTAAACCTCCCGAGATCTGGAGAGAGAGGGGACTGTTTATTTATTATGTGCTTTGTACACAAGTCCCTTTGACATTTATATTATTCTGGCTGCCTAAACCAATTTGACAAAATAAATATGCTGTGTAAAAAGTCTATTCTGGAGGCAAAATCATTCAAGGTTGTTTATGTAGATGAAAGATGCTATAAAAAACAGATTTCAAAGTACAAACACAATACTACGCGGCTCTCACGGTAAATAACACACTTGCCTGAAGAGCTTCCAAAAGAATACAACAAATTTGTAATACAACCCACAGATCCCCACACACAAGCAGCCCGAGACCCCAAGATCCCCGCACACGAGCTGCAGGATGCCACAGATCCCCGCACACGCGCTGCAGGACGCCACAGACCCCCCCCCCCCGCACACGAGCGCTGCAGGACGCCACAGACCCCCCCGCACACGAGCGCTGCAGGACGCCATAGATCCCCCCGCACACCGGCTGCAGGACGCCACAGATCCACACACGAGCGCTGCAGGACGCCACAGATCCCCCGCACACGAGCTGCAGGATGCCACAGATCCCCCCACACACGAGCACTGCAGGATGCCACAGATCCCCCCGCACACGAGCGCTGCAGGACACCACAGATCCCCCCGCACACGAGCGCTGCAGGACACCACAGATCCCCTCCGCACACGAGCGCTGCAGGACGCCACAGATCCCCCCGCACACGAGCGCTGCAGGACGTCACAGATCCCCCGCACACGAGCGCTGCAGGACGCCACAGATCCCCCGCACACGAGCGCTGCAGGACGTCACAGATGCCACCCCCCGTACACGAGCTGCAGGACGCCACAGATCCCCCAGCACACGAGCTGCAGGACGCCACAGATCCCCCCGCACATGAGCTGCAGGACGCCACAGATCCCCCCGCACATGAGCTGCAGGACGCCACAGATCCCCCCGCACACGAGCTGCAGGACGCCACAGATCCCCCCGCACACGAACTGCAGGACGCCACAGATTCCCCCACACACGAGCTGCAGGACGCCACAGATGCCACCCCCCGTACACGAGCTGCAGGACACCACAGATTCCCCCGTACATGAGCTGCAGGACACCACAGATTCCCCCGCACACGAGCTGCAGGATGCCACAGATCCCCCCGCACACGAGCTGCAGGACGCCACAGATCCCCCCCGCACACGAGCTGCAGGACGCCACAGATGCCACCCCCCGTACACGAGCTGCAGGACACCACAGATTCCCCCGTACATGAGCTGCAGGACACCACAGATTCCCCCGCACACGAGCTGCAGGATGCCACAGATCCCCCGCACACGAGCTGCAGGATGCCACAGATCCCCCGCACACGAGCTGCAGGACGCCACAGATGCCACCCCCCGTACACGAGCTGCAGGACACCACAGATCCCCCCGCACACGAGCTGCAGGATGCCACAGATCCCCCCGCACACGAGCTGCAGGACGCCACAGATCCCCCCCGCACACGAGCTGCAGGACGCCACAGATCCCCCCTGCAGACGAACTGCAGGACGCCACAGATCCCCCCCCGCACACAAACTGCAGGACGCCACAGATTCCCCCGCACACGAGCTGCAGGACGCCACAGATCCCCCCGCACACGAACTGCAGGACGCCACAGATCCCCCGCACACGAGCTGCAGGACGCCACAGATCCCCCGCACACGAGCTGCAGGACGCCACAGATCCCCCGCACACGAGCTGCAGGAAGGTTTCACTGAAACACAGGTCCACAGTATAATATAGCTTACACAGAAACAACTTGCAGGGAAGAGTTGTCAGAGGGAAATTTCCTATCACAAACCTCAAAATCTGATGTGAAATAATAAATTGGTAAGTCAGAAATTTTTGGCTGTGTACTGATAACAGTCTGATGACTTTGGGGTGGACCGATTATGGTTTAGGATTGTGTGGCAGCCAATGTGGCACAAGGTGGCAGTAGGAATTGATTCAAAGAAATAATATATATCTACAAATCCTTAAAAGATAATGTCCCAATGCCAGTGAAGAAAATGAACTACTCACTTTTCTTTTTAGTAATTGTGCATTAAGAAATACAGAAATATGTTATGTTTACGTTTGTGTCCCACAGAGCTTGTAATACCTTCTATTTTCTTTCTGTGAAACATGTCACGTGACCAATTAAAGAAACTGTTTATTTTAATTAATTAAATTATACGACCAACACTTCAGTCCTAGGCTGGGAGGGGTGGAAATTAAACCACAAACCCATTTTAGCAATTCCCAAACTAATTTATATTAGTTGTAACTCCAGGGCACAGAAGGCTGAAGAGCAAGGCAACCAAGGCAATTACCTGAGGCCACAATCAGCGTATTAGATTGATATGATTACCTCCCAAAGGACTGCCCCCGAGACAACACGTTCTTGTTTAATTTCAGCTCTTTTCCCGCTCAGCATATTAACCAGGGATGGGGCGAAGCAGGACCTCGCGGGAACTGGTCAATATCATCATTAAATTACAGTTCATTCCTGTTAATCTTCGAATAGCGATTCTATAAGCCTTACAGCCCTCTACTCCTAGGGCCTATCCCTTTTATAAATTAGTGATTAGTCCGTGTAAAAGATTTCTTAATTTGTCAGGGTGTCAATTTTGATGACAATGAATAGAAGTGACTGGGCAAAGAATTTGTTCAGCTGCCCTACCTATAACTCCAGATTGGGTCTTCATATTCCACCAATGGGGGGGGGGGGGGCGCGTTTGTGAAAACTGGTGCAGAGGAAAGGTTATGTTGCCCACAGCAACTAGATGTTAGCTTCATTTTTCTTTTTTTTTAAATGCACAAGAGAAATGACAAAATCTGAACGGAGGTTGATATTGCTAACAACAAATTTTTCTTTGTACTGGTTTTTCGTAAACATCCTCAATGTTGTCCGAGATCAGAAAAAAAATAAATCTAAAAACCTCAGAAGGTTTCCATCTTAAAAGTTTTTTTTGGGTGGTTGTGGTGGTGGTAGGGGGGGGAGTCTCAATACTGTGAGCAACACAATTTCCTCTACTCAGCAGTGTCCGTGGTTTTAGGGTTGCTTGGGGCCCGTTTTGCGGTAATGATATTGGCGAGTCAGGGCAGGGACGTATCCAAATCATTGCTCTGGGTTAAACAAACCTGCAGCCAGCTATCCAATCAGACAATGGCAGACTTTTCACAGCATTACATAGGATTCCGCCTTCTTCCAGGTCACGAACATCATTACCTTAGACATAGAAGCCAATATTTTTCTTTTAAAACAAAAAGGGTGGCCCCCAAAGTACCCCACCCCAATATGAGAAATGCCGAGCATAGACATGAACAGTGACAGCACACATATTAGGGGGGGGGGCCTTAGGCACCCATAGAGCTGACCAGCATATTTCCCAGGCGACTATAAAGTACCATGATCCTGCTGAAGGGAAGTAATTGTGAAGTTACAGGATAGGAACCCCGACCGCAGTAATATTATAAAGGAGGGGTAGAGTACATTGCAAACTGTGCCCTAAAATACCACAAGAACAGAAGCATACTTGCCTACTGTCTGGAAGACTTCAAAATGTCATGTTGCTCTCCCGAGGAGGCCACCCTACCACATCCTCCCACCGTTGTGTAGGGGGTGGGATTGGGGCCATAATGGCATTACAGAGCACTCCCCCCCCTCCCAACGGCAAAGATGTGACCGTGGCTTTGTTCCGCTGGGGCCAAGTAAAGAAGTCAGTGTAAGAAGAAATATAACACTTCTCTTATTACATTCTAAACATATACTGCACGTACTAAACGTCACCCCAATATAGTACAATACAACACACAATATACGACCTGAGCTGCAGATCTGGACTGAGCTCATCTGAGACATTTCTGCAATGAAACTATGCAGCACAAAAGTTTATACCTGTCCTACATCTGGTAAATGGCTCCTGTCAGCCCCTATTTCATACACTCAGCCATTTCCTCCTCATTTTTCACCTCTTTTTAAGCAGCTTTGCCAAATAACCCTAAATCTTCTAAGGCTGCTCAGTCATCCTCGCTGAATAATAGATGCAAACGGCAGATAAATCCTCGGCTTGCTAGGAAGCAGAAGTCTGATCACACAGCAGCACCTGTCTGCCAATCCCCGGCTATGCAACCACCCCCACAACCAGGTTCATCTGTCACACAAACTCCAACAGATCTGCAGCCGAGGAACTGGGAATACTTCTATCCCAGGATACAGTCAATGTAGGTCAGGGAACGTGCACAGTCCACACCGGTGCAGCAGAAAGGAAAACATGGGCTTGGGCTTCCAGTTCCGATGGCCATAGTAAAATGCATGGAGAAGCTCTCTCTCAGAAACCGGTGGTGACCCCTTAATAGATTAAGAGAACACCCGTTAACGCCCTTTGGTAAATAGGCCCCTATGACCTTTGACAAATATGAGACAAAAACATAAGAAATAGGTCTCTGTTTCATAGGGCTTACAGTCTATTGCAATAAGATTTATTGTCTATCCCGTGACTTCTCTATGCGACAGAGAATGATTGGCATTAGGTGCAGACCGTAAGGCGTCAGATACTTGTCCACTCTCCTGGAATGGCCAGGAGACTCCTGAATTCCAGGTACGTCTCCCGGACTCCCGCAAGAGCCTCCAATGGTGAGATTCGTGGTGAGCTGCATCATTTTGGCATCTCCCCCTGCCGAAAAATGACGCGTTTGCATCACGTGACCAAAATTATGCAATTCCCCACACCCTGCCCCCCTTTAACTGTACACTTCACCTCCCTTCCTGGACATCCCAGAAGCAAAGAATAAAAAATTGCCAAGTATGTAATATCACCATAATCTGCTCGGCATGACATACAACCTCCACTGCACTCCTCCCAACTGTCTGTTTTTGGCAGGAAACCCGATTCGCAGAGAAAGTGGGAGGAGTTTATTTTTATTTTACAAAAAATGCCCATTTGTGGGCAGAGTTTTGTCAGACCAGGGGCAATGCAATTCTGACCTTCTTTCAGGATTCTAAATGTCGGGAGGTATACATTGTTTACTGTAGCCTTATGACAAGGCTGCAATACAATGTAAAATGTGTAGAAGTTACTACAGATAAACAGGGAACCTCTCTGCCGTTGTGTCATATCTCTGAATATTGTGAAAGTCCTTGTGTGAATAGAAGCGTGTGCAGTCCCTACTTCTGTACGCGCAGTAAGAGCCGGTGCCAAGCAGGACAGGACAGATACATGGATGGATTAACATATGCTGCAAGATGCAAAGCAATGACCTTGTGGGCCTCACTGAGCTGCGGGTCAGCATCTATGCATTACAGGAACCCCAAATAATAGTAATGCAGCCTTAACTGACCCTTCTATTTACAGAAATATGTATGTTTGTATATAATGTATCTGTTAGTGGCAGAGACCTAAGTGTACTCAGCATCCAGCTTGCACAAACTCCACTAACAACTCTTGCGGAAATTGTTTTTCTGAGCTCTCAGCATAGTTAGAAATGAAAGTTCGCGGTGACATTTCATATAAGCTGCTGGGAACAGGCTGTTTTGTGACAGGAGATCCCTCTTCTGTGGTGCCAGCGCCTGGTGTAACAAGCACAATGTTTAAACTGTAACTGTTCTGGTTGGCTAAACTCCCTTTATTGTCAGTCTTAAGGCAGAGACTGTAACCAATGTCATGATATAGGGGTGGACACAGTACCCAGGGTTAGCTGGCAAAGACTCCAACATTAAATCAGCATTTACCGAGCTACGTAGAACCCATTACATGCCTCCAGTACCGTGCACATGAGAACATATTTTAAAGGCAAATATCTGGATAAACAATACTCAAGTTTATTCATTCAAAAATACCACGCCCCTGATGATGTCATAAATATTCCTTGCCAGCAGGTCACGCCCTCAATGATGTCACACGCGTTTGTACTATGGGAGGATTGTCACACCCCAATTAGACTGACAGGAGATTTGTGGAAGGAGAAACCAAACAATGGAACTGTACTGAATGTGGTGCTCTGCAAGCAGACTAAATAGAACCATCATACATACAAAGTAGGCAAGAAGAATATTTCTTACATTCATCTCTAAATATTTACATTACACAAAAGGAAACAACAACAACGACAAATATCATCCTCCTTGATTTAATTCTGTGGTTTATTTTGCATTTATTGGAGGGGTGGAGGCTTCTGGGACATCCACAGCTAAAGATATATTACCTTTAAAATTCAAATTGATCAGACAGACAGACCAGTTTCCTACACGAGAAACAAACCAATGATCAATAAGCACATTGTAGGTAATGACCATCCATGTTCCAGTGTCTTGGTTTTGATAACAGATCAATAGTAAAGGTCAGCCATGACTCTGAAGGCCGGGGAAGGAATAATGCTATTCTGTAGAGACAGCAGCGGGAAACACTGGCTCTTCAGAGAGGCCAACGCGCTGCGGGCACAGGTCCCCAATAGCGCCAGAGGATCAGGCGGAGACGACCACCCACTTCACGTACATCTTTTATAAGACTATACTAACAAAGGTTTATAATTAAACTGGCAGACATATTGCTATACGCATTAATGCAATAGACACCCGCTATTGCTCTACCGAGGGAGCGAGTAATTGCAAAATGAGCGACGTGTGGACACCACACCACGTGGGACTGGTACAGGCATCAGAAATTAACATACACGCGCCCCCAAAGGAGTCACAGCTCGGGGAACTATCGGCACGTGGTCGTGGATCGATCGGAAAATTATACACACTACACGATCGTTAGATGGATTGGTCGGAAAATATTAAAACAGTACGACCAACCAAACGAGCCAACAATTGACACTTTGGCACAACTTCCGATCATCGTGTCACTATACACAATGACCCAACTTACGACCGAACGGTTGTAGGTCGGCTGATTTGCCCGATTATTGGACAATAACGCTCCAGTGTGTACGTAGCCTAACCGATCTACATCACTGAGGCAGAACGCAAACTACAAATCACTGGTCATGTTTAGAATATAAAAGGCATTCAGAACGAGCCCGGAGTAAGTGAAAGAACTGAAAGCCCCCAGGAACCCTGTAATTAATATTAATGCAGTAGACACCTGCTATTGCTTAACCGCTAGAAGTACCTAATTAGAAAACGGCCTCCTAACATTCCAGCAGTTGAGACAAAAGTCCCGAGTAGTGCAACAGTCCATTACATTAGAGACAGTGCCGCCTAAACCTGGACAGTCGGGTTATACATACACAGCAGTAATGCACTAAATTTATACTCACATACGGTGCAGTCTTTAGTTTACAGGTAGAGAAAAGAAAAAAATAGGGTAAAATATAGGTTACAGTTTTTATTGGTAAGTAACCACACCTGTGTACAGGAAATACGCACACACAGTAAAATTGTTATATATTATAATATAAAAGCCTAGCGGCGTGTGTTAGTCTGTGTGTGGGAGAAAAAAAAACAAGCTGCAGCGCCACCTGCTGGGCGGAGTTATACACTGACCTACTAAATTCTTAGCATTATCCAATATATAAAAGTAAAAGCATAGCGGCGTGTGTTAGTGTGTGTATGTGTGTGTGTGGAAAAACTATTTTCTCAGAAAGGACTCATCCAATTGACCTGAAATTTGATATACTGACATTATTTGACAAAAAAATAAGAATAGTGAAGTCAGTTAACTTCCATCATCCCCCCTTCCCCCCGTGGGAGGGGTAGTAAAGGCTAAATTTACGAGTTGAGGGCTCAAACTCATTTTCGGGAGGTAATTTTACCTCATGAACACACATTAAAAAGGGCGCTTGCGTCGGGAAGGAACGCTCTTCCCCTGAGGAGGCCTGGGCTATGGCCCAAATGCATGACAAGAACCTTTTTAAGATCTTAAGTAGCTTGATTTGACTAGAATGCATGAGTATCATGCACGGGTTATATATATATATATATATATATATATATATATATATATATATATATATATATATATATATATACACACACACACACACACACACAATCTTTATCATTTATTTATATAGCGCCAACATATTCCGTAGCGCTTTACCATTTGGGACAAATACAGTAAGAAACAAACTGGGTAAAACGGACAAAGAAGTGAGAAGGCCACTATATAAATATATTACATTACTACCCTATTAAAACGTACATTATACTAGAACGAACAATTATTATCGACAGCTGTCAACGTGTTAAGAGAAAAGCGATAATAAAAATATACTTTTTAATGTATTGTGTAATAAGAAGCTGACATTTCTTTCCCTGGAGAAAAATAACAGATTATAGTAATTGATTTGCTATGGCGAGAGTTCCCTGGGTTTTAGCATCTTAGCCAGGGCTGTAAACCAGATAAACTGAAGACAGACCGCGGGTAAGCACCATCAGATGTACAAAACAAAACAGCTAAGTGCTCATCATAAGAAATATACTTAGGACACTTCAGTAACACATAAAGCAAAGGGGACCATTCTCCTTTTAATATTTGCCATTTTGTTCCCTGCATCCATAGATACACGCACTCAACGCAACAGACCTTCTGATACAAAATCTAACACTCCAAATAACTAATTAAAACATAAAGTAATATCAAGGACATTGCTGGTGCAAAGAAAAACGTGATCTTGTCCATAACAACCAATCAGATGGTGTCATTTTTCTAGAGTACTTTGTAACATGAAAGCAAACATCTGATTGGTCATTACGCACAAAACCATTTTTCTCCCCTGTGTAATATGTTTCACATTACAGTGTGTTTGACATTATATATTTAGCAGGAGTTTATTCATATAGAGCAGACCCACAAGAGGGACTTTTGGGACACAAGTACAGTTGGGAGGTGATGATGCTATAGCTGTCCATGTGGAGTATTAGTCTATGATATAGATAGCAGCTCTCCCTACCTGCAGCAGTGCTGGTTTTAGTGTCCCGTCAATAAAGTGGGTACGGCCTTTCACAGAACAGGTTTCGTGAAGGTGTTGGGGGGGGGGGGGGGGGGGGTTTACTTTATGCTATAATTGTTGTCAGGTATGACATTATAAAGAGTAAAGAGTTGGCTGTATTAAGTATATATATATATATATATATATTATATATGTATATATATATTATCTTCCTCCATCATCAATAAGGTTAATACATCAAATGCAGAGAGATTCAGATCTATTAGGCAGCCTAGGCTCCTGCCTAGGACCCTTACTTCGCTATCCAGTAATTAAGATTACTTTTTTGATAAATGAAGAGGGAGAAGGGGGCACCAAACCAGTTTGTTGCCTAGGGCCCCTTGGGGTCTCAATCAGGCCCTGGAGAGGTGGAGTATGAACCTTGCAAGGAGTCGTGACCAAAGCATGGAAAATGGTGGTCAAAACAGACAAAACAACACATAAAGCAACCGAAGGACATAATGGTGCTTTTGCTTTCATTTTTAGTCAATCAAACAGCAAAACTTCAAGTATATTTAACATTCAAAAGATTTTGTACAGGGTACAAGAAAAAACAATATTTCCTTGTATCAACAGCCTGGTTATGTTTATTAGACCTGTTCTTTCCAACCTCTGAAGCACAACTATATATTACAAACTCTGTAGTTCCACTTTAAATGCAGTAATTATTTTATTTACTAGCTTGTATCACGTCATATATTAAGATATTTATTTTGTGGCAGTTTTATGAGCTCATGATAACCCATCCTTAGGGCGGGGGGGGGGGGGGCAGTGATAATTTGGAAGTGCATGGCAGCAGTTACGAGAGTTAGTTAGGTCAACACACTGGGATTGATTGGCCTTGGTCGTCCTGGGGTCTCCAGGGACCAGTTCCTGTTTAGACGGATATTGAACTACTGACATTGAGAAGGTTCCCAGCAAAGCACCTGTACAACACTATACATCGATCACACACAACATTAAAACCACCTGCCTAATATTGTGTAGGCCAGCCTTGTGCCGCCAAAGTCTGTCAAATCATGGACTCCACAACACCCATGAAGGTGTCCTGTGGTGTCTGGCACCAAGACGTTAGCAGCAACTTCGAAAGGCCTGTAGGCTCGGACTTGTTTTTCCAGCACATTCAACAGATGCTCGATCGGATTGAGACCTGGGGAATTTGGAAGCCAAGTCAACACCTTGAACTCTTTGTCATGTCCCTCAAACCAAACCTGAACAATTCTTGCAGTGTGTCAGGGTGCATTATCCTGCTGAAAGAGGCCACTGCCATCAGGGAATACCGCTGCCATGAAGGGTGTACTTGGTCTGCAGTAATGTTTAGGTAGTTGGTACGTGTCAAAGTAACATCCACATGAATGCCAGGACCCAAGGTTTCCTCACATAACATTGCCCTGAGCATCATACTACCTCTGCCAGCTTGCCTTCTTCCCATAGTGCATCCTGGTGCCATCTCTTCACCAGGTAAACTTCGCACACGCACCCGGACGTGAAGGTGATGTAAAGAAAACTTGATTCATCAAACCAGTCCACCTTCTTCAGTTGTTCCATGGACCAGTTCTGTGGCTCAGGTGCCCATTGTAGGTGCTGTCTGTGGTGGACAGGGGTTAGCATGGGCACCCAGACCAGGGTGTGGCTACACAGTCCCATACACAGCAAGCTGCGATGCACTGTGTGTTCTGACACCTTTCTGTCATTGCCAGCATTACAATTTTCCCCCAATTTGTGCTACAGTAGCTCTTTTGTGGGATTGGATAAGACGGGCTAGCCTTTGCTCCCCACACGCATCAATGATATGTATGAATACTAAAGACAGCGCAATTTACCCAGATAGTACATGCTAATCCATAAGAGCTGCTAGTAGGAGATTATCCTGATTTTTCAAATGATTAATAGTAGGTGTTGAACTATATATATATGTATATTGGGATCTGCACCTGGGTCATCTAATGGTCACCTCCGGATATTCACCGAAAACTGTTCCACATAAAATAAGATGACTATCAAATCCTTAAAACATATAACCACCAAAAGAGAAATAGTAGCCTCTTACATGGCAAGTATACTGTGAGGAGTTTCTCTATCCCTATGTAGATGAACAGGCTTAATCCGTTCATTCATTCAAATCTAGACGCCAATTGCACGTGTCTGTATTTCACCATCAGATATGTATGTAGGTTGCAAATGATCTTCCGTCTGCTCTAAAGTATAACACGCTCAGGACCTTTTCTCAGATGCAGACGTGAGCTGTATGCATCTGTTAAAAACTAGTAGGTCTTTCCCAACATTGTGGTGCAATTAATATTCCAATATAACAGATCAATAAATAAAATTGCATATTAAAAACAATATTTATTTCACAATAACGCAAATCTGTTACTGACACATAGAAATGATATAGTGATATAGTGAGTAGAACCCGCTTTTCAAAGTATTTTTCTCGCGGGCTCCACTGCGTAAATCCGATTGAATAGTCTCTGAAATTAATGTCTGGAAATGGTGTCTAATTAGTCACGCATAGCAATGAGCCTTGGGAGCCCATGACCCTGTTGGTCGTTCACCGGTTGTCCTCCCTTGCACCACTTTTGGTAGGCACTAACCACTGCATATCGGGAACACCCGACAAGAGCTGCCGTTTTGTAGATGATCTGACTCAGTCGTCTAGCCATCACAATATGGCTCTTGTCCAAGTCGCTCAGATCATTACGCTTGACCATTTTTCCGCACATCAACTGGATCTAGTTGCTTGAAACCCAGGAGCACGGAGGCCGATTAACACAGTTGACCATATTGCACATATACTTTCAGATCGCAGTCATCGGATGATAGGCAGACTGATTGGAGGTGTTCAAACTTTTACACACTAAACACTCATCTGCCATAACCATCGGCTGAAAAGATGGTGACAAGGCCATCAACAAAATTGCACCGACATACATCTCCTCACTTGTCTCTAAATATCTCCCTACTCGACACCTCCGTTCTGCACAAGATCTACGCCTCTCCTCCACTCTCATCACATCCTCCCATTCTCGGTTACAGGATTTTTTCCGGGCTGCACCCACTTTGTGGAATTCCCTCCCACGCACAGTAAGAATTTCCTCTAGTCTTCAAACCTTCAAGCGTTCACTGAAAACCCACCTCTTCAGACAAGGTTATGATATTCCACAACCATCATCTTAATTTCCCTAGATTACCCTATTACCACCCTCTACACAGCTAACGCAAGACAACAACCTTCTGACCAACATTGGTACACACACAGCCCACTCAGTACTTTTACCTTTGCAGTCTGGCTGGTCCATTGTGCAATATGATGTAGCACATGCCCTTGTGTTCTAACTCCCATTGTCCTATAGATTGTAAGCTTTCGAGCAGGGTTCTCTTACCTCTCTGTCTGTATGTATTACCCAGTATTGTCTTATTAATGTTTGTTCCCAATTGTAAAGCGCTACGGAATTTGCTGGTGCTAAATAAATAAATGTTGATGATGATGTTGATGACTCTGCACCCTCCATAGAGATCTATGGATACTGATGGTTACGAGTGCGTACACACTGCAGAATTGGAATGACATCCTTCCATCGTTGAACGGTTTAAAAATCGAATGAAACAACACAATGTGCTTTGAACTGATATCCATCGTGGCAGTGTACACACTGATGCGGTATCGGTCGTTTATTGTTTGATTGGCCCGATGATTGGCTGAAAACTCTGTAGTGTGTACCCAGCCTAAATCATGTAAGCGTATACACATGAATCTGCAGGGTCATTAGAACTATCAGTCGTTGGTAAAATCATCACAGAAATCGCATCTGCAGTCATATCTGTACTGTGTACCCAGCTTAAGTAGAAGTGTCTGCCTGCAAACAAACTAAACAGCATTACTTCCTAGGTGACCATGCACTGCTCAATCTTCTAAACTAATTCTTATTTACCAAACTGTATCGGCAAATATGTATGTTTGGGTCCAATATTTAACAGAAACAACTTGTTTGAAAGCGGAAAAGTGCTTTAATGACAGCATCACTTGAACATTATGCAGTTATTGAGTCCAAACGCTGAAATACAGATCCTTTCAATGGAGCACAGTGCACGATTTTATGTCATATTGTTCTACTGCAGACTGAATGGAATTCAACAATGCCAGTTCCATCAAAGTAGAATTTCTGAAACAGTAGCAGCCAGGAACAGAGAGAACGTTGTACAATTATTTACACGTACTAAACCTTACTGTTAGAGGAACATGACAGGCCCTCTTACTTGCCATAATTTGCCAGCGAGTTAGAGAGGCCAGGTGCTTAAAAAACACAAATTTTGGCTGGCGCTGCATATTCTCTTGACACTTTATAAATTAGGTATATTAATGTTATTAAGTGACTGACATGCTGTTTTAACAACACATGCAACGGAACGGCTGTTGGCGCCAACACAGATTATATACCAGGTGGCTTTTCTGTCACAGCTGTGAGAACAATACCTGGCTGGTATGTCAGTGCGTCTCGCTCCGATAGTCAAATGCTAGCTTACCACACAGGGTGGCGACTACACTTGTGGGTGAAACCAAAATCACTTTTCAGGTTGCAATAAAAAGAAATGGGATTAAAGAAACAAGAAAAAACAAACAACTGTTTATTCACCTAAGGAATATTGTGCACATGTCAATGCAAAAAACTAAATGGTCCAACTAAAAGAGTCGGCACATTATGATGGAGATTCAGCGATGGGGAGCAACAGGGTCCGCACTCACCCAGGATAAACCTTCTACTTAGCTCTGGGAAACAAAGTCTTCAATGGAAATAGGAGCATTCTGCAAGTGCAGATTACTCTGAAAGCACCAACAATATATAAAACCGTGAGAGATCTTGAGTTATAGTTTATGATCTATTGTAGACACGTTGAAGATTTGTAATTCTCCACTAAGAATCTGACTGGCAGCATTACCCCACTACACCGAGTAAATACACACGTTCCTCTAGTTCCTTTGTGCTTTGAGCTCACTGAGTTACTGTGCTTATTGTTTACTGTACTGTGCTGTCTCACCTCGTATTGTAATTTCGTTTGTCCCTGTACGGCGCTACGGACACCTAGTGGCGCCCTATAAATAAAAATTAATAATAATAATAGTAGTCACGGCGTAATTTGCAGCACATACGTCACTAAATCTTTAATAAAAACTGTTCACTAATAATAGTGCCATCTGTCTATCGACAGACATGAATTACGGTATTTTTTCTGACAATCCAACATTAAATTATTGTAGAAAACTAAACTGGTATCACAAAACATTATAAGCAAATTTAAAAACAAAACAAACAAAAACAAACAAACTCTTGGTAAAATAATTTTGGCTACAAAATATACTTGACTTATATCCAAACTTTTTTAAGCCATTTCCTATGTCCAACCAGAAATCCATTGCACACAATTTGTTGTTTAATTTAATATGTTTTGCATTCTTAATTAACATTCTAACTGTAAAACTCTTAAATTATAAAACAGTATACTTATACAAACTCAACAGGTCTCGTTTACTCTAGTAACATGGGTGGTATAGCATAGACGTTCATACAATACATTACATTCATTATCTGTTTTATAAACATATGTGTGTGTGCGTGTGTGTGTAACAATTATTGTGTGGTGTTAAATCAGAAATCTTGTAAACCTGGTACAGAGGCACCTAAACACGTGTCGATACAATGTATGGTAATCACTGTTCTAGACTGAGACTAGTTTACAGAGAACTAAAAACTCTACTGAGGAAACGTAAGTATGTATTATACCTATCACCCACAACATCTGTCAGGAATGGTTTGAGAAACATGACAAAGAGATCATGGCATTGACTTACCCTCCAAATTCCCCAGATCTCAATATGATCGAGCATCTGTGGGATGTGCTAGAAAAAAAAACAATCTGAGCCATTGAGGCCCCACCTCACAACTTACAGGACTGAATGGATCTGCTGCTAACATCTTGGTACCAGATACCACAGGACACCTTCAGAGGTCTTGTGGAGTCCGTGCCTCCACGGATAAGAGCTGTTGTGTTGGCACAAGGGCGACCTACAGTTTTATATTTAAATGTTGTGGCTGAGGTGTATAACCTAACCTATATCTGTGAAAGAATCCAGACCACACACACGATGCTGCAACTTTAATCTATATTCAGAAGCTGAACTAGCACCATCGTAGGGATAACAGCGGCTATGGGTTCCAGAGATAAACGGACATTCCTCCGCTGCCTGCACCCATCGTGTCAAGCTTATACATGGTTTCACCACGCAGCCCTCGCACACGCTCCGCCGTATATAGTCCAATTCTGCCACCGCTTGTAAACTGATGAATGGACCTCAGTGACTTGCACTGTAATTTTTTTCTTGTTTACCATTAAATGTATCACTTTGGTAACAAAGCCAAAAGCATTTCCTTCACCACATATTGCCTACCGAATAACACCACACAACACTTTATTTTGGATCACGTACCACACAGAAGAAATAGGCCTATATAACCGACCCATGGTAGGAAAAGCATGTAATCATGTATAATCCCATACCCAATAGCGCAGCTTCTCCTAATGCTGATGGGTGACCAGCCTTACAGACGCTGAATCTCAATTATAGAAACCTGAACGTTTTAGATTCTACTTTTCTATAAGCAAGATGTATCCAGTTGTGTAACCATAAGGCTCAGGAGACCGCGCTAGCCTAGTGCATGCTGGGACTGTACTCCCATATGTTGTCTGCCTATGTCATAAGCAATGGAATCCCACATCCCATGCTATGCTTTGTTCCATCATTCTATAGGATAGGCACAAATCAATTTTGACAGGTGCCGAAGTTCCCACTTTATTGGCCAAGTGATGGGATAACAGTTTGAGCCAATAGCAGGTGTGATGACTGGATCCACTAGAGTGTTTCTACTCTCCATGGAAGTCTCACAGATATGTACTATTCTCCTTGGTCTAACAGAACCTTCCACCGGTACCTTCTTCTACCACAAAGCTTGTAAATTATAGATCACAAAATAAATGTATTGAATGTATTTACATCCCAAGGGTTAAAGACTTCTGCCTCTGGAACATGAATTTAAATTTCAAAGCAATTCATTCTTCAAGGCATCAATTCTGCAGTAATTTATTTCCAATATAAACAGCCCTGTTACATGAAGATCAGTATTCCCTGCTCAACTGTATCATTACCCCATTATGTTTTGTAATAGGAATGCACCACAGAAATTTTCGTAAAAATAACACTGATATGAATATTAATTTTTACTAAATGTAACCATTTTTTTAAAATAAATAAATCACTTTTCTGTACAACCATCAGTTTTGCAGGCAATGTGTAGGCAATAATCATATAACCATTAAACTATTAAGTCAATAAGTGGTAGACTAATACTTTTCAGCACTGACATCATTCAGACTCTCAACATCCCAGGTACAGGGGGGAGTCCTGGACACCCCCCCTCCTAGCATTGGCTGCAAAGTGCACAATTCTAAGCTGACATTTGTCTGCTTTCTCCCCCTCCCCAAGAAAAAGAGCCCAGATAGGTGTAATCTGACCCCAGCCCCAGACTGTAATGATCAGACACCTGGCTGCAAACCAGAGCCAAACACAACTGATTTAGCAACATAAGTCCCTTAAAGCAACAGAATTCTCTGTGATCTCTCCCACACCAGGGAACTCGTGTGCAATAAGCAAGTCCCAGGTATGGGTGCAACTATATATATATATATATATATATATATATATATATATATTTACAAAAAATGTGTATAGATCGTAAATATATTGCAGATACAATGTGTATGTATATATCTCATGCATATAGAAGTATGTGGAATGTGACTTACATTTAACAGCTCTGCCAGCACATGAGTGTCCCGGAGGAACAGTCCTGGAATCCCATGTTCTCAGCTAATTCCACTATCAACAAGTACTCTGAGGAACGCTCCCCCTCCTCTGCAAGAAGCTTTGGGTCGCTTTGCAGTGAGGTCCCCCTTACTCACACAGAGATCAGACACAGGAGCCTGTGGGGGCTGCAGCGCAGCCAGTCTGCATTCCTGCTATTAGGGGGTCCCCTGCAACACTCAGATGGGATTTCACATATTATCCGTTCAGCTGCCACTAATCACAGCTCCGGCTGCTGCTCTCATACAGCAAGAGAGATGAATGACTGCAGACAGTGAATAAGCATAGCACACAGGACAGCCCACACAGCCAGGGGGCCGCCCTCCCCGAGCCTGCAGCTCTCCCAGGCCTCACTGTGTAATGCAAACCCCGGCCGGAGCTCACACAGACAGCAAGAGGTCCCAGCCTGAGCAAAGCAGCCTCAGCGCGGTATCTCTGCCCTTCTCATGACTTTATCCTCTGCCAGGGGATTTGTCTCTGCTGACCAGTAATCTGCTCGGATATATCTGTCAGTCTATCCTCAGCCTTATCTAGCTCAGATCTCATATCCATCTATATCTTATCTATCATCTGTCTTATCTATCTCATATCAATCTGTATATATCATATCTATCATCTGTCTTATCTGTCTGTATATATCATATCTATCATCTGTCTTATATATATCATATCAATCTGTATATATCATCTATTTATTTATCTCATATCTATCATTTATCTGCCTTATCTAGCTCAAATCTATCTCATATCTATCTATCTCATATCTATATATCTTATCTATCATCTGTCTTATCTATCTCATATCAATCTGTATATATCATATCTATTTATTTATCTCATATCTATCATCTATCTGCCTTATCTAACTCAAATCTAATATCAATCTATATCATATCTCTCATCTGTCTTATATATCTCATATCAATCTGTATATATCATATCTATTTATCTCATATATATCTATCATCTATCTGCCTTATCTAACTCAAATCTAATATCAATCTATATCATATCTCTCATCTGTCTTATATATCTCATATCAATCTGTATATATCATATCTATTTATCTCATATATATCTATCATCTATCTGCCTTATCTAACTCAAATCTAATATCAATCTATATCATATCTCTCATCTGTCTTATATATCTCATATCAATCTGTATATATCATATCTATTTATTTATCTCATATCTATCATTTATCTGCCTTATCTAGCTCAAATCTATCTCATATCTATATATCTTATCTATCATCTGTCTTATCTATCTCATATCAATCTGTATATATCATATCTATTTATTTATCTCATATCTATCATCTATCTGCCTTATCTAACTCAAATCTAATATCAATCTATATCATATCTCTCATCTGTCTTATATATCTCATATCAATCTGTATATATCATATCTATTTATCTCATATATATCTATCATCTATCTGCCTTATCTAACTCAAATCTAATATCAATCTATATCATATCTCTCATCTGTCTTATATATCTCATATCAATCTGTATATATCATATCTATTTATCTCATATATATCTATCATCTATCTGCCTTATCTAACTCAAATCTAATATCAATCTATATCATATCTCTCATCTGTCTTATATATCTCATATCAATCTGTATATATCATATCTATTTATTTATCTCATATCTATCATTTATCTGCCTTATCTAGCTCAAATCTATCTCATATCTATATATCTTATCTATCATCTGTCTTATCTATCTCATATCAATCTGTATATATCATATCTATTTATTTATCTCATATCTATCATTTATCTGCCTTATCTAGCTCAAATCTATCTCATATCTATATATCTTATCTATCATCTGTCTTATCTATCTCATATAAATCTGTATATATCATATCTATTTATTTATCTCATATCTATCATCTATCTGCCTTATCTAACTCAAATCTAATATCAATCTATATCATATCTCTCATCTGTCTTATATATCTCATATCAATCTGTATATATCATATCTATTTATCTCATATATATCTATCATCTATCTGCCTTATCTAACTCAAATCTAATATCAATCTATATCATATCTCTCATCTGTCTTATATATCTCATATCAATCTGTATATATCATATCTATTTATCTCATATCTATCATTTATCTGCCTTATCTAGCTCAACTCTATCTCATATCTATCTGGCTATCTATCTAATATCCATATATCTGTCAATCTCATATCTATCTATCTCATATGTTTTTATCTATCTAATATGTTTCTATCTCATATCTATCTCTAACATATCTATTTCATGTTTCTATCTCTTATCTATTTTGTATCTAATATGTTTCTATTTCATATCTATATTGTATCTATCTCATATCTGTCTATCTCAGATTTTTCTATGGGGCCTAATTATTATGGTTAATTTACTTGTAATTTCCCTGAAAACAACTATTTTCGGGGGAATGGACGCATATTTAATTATTTTTCAAATCTATCAACACTGCATCGCTGCAGATATCATAGATATCTGCTGCTTTGATAGATGTTTATGGGGACTGCTTTGTACAGCAATTTAACAATTTCCAAAAATACTCTTACACTTATAGTAATGTACGCCAGCTCAGGCTGGCGTACATTACCATTACCGTTTTTGACAGTTTTGAACACTGAAGCTCTGCTCCGAAGTGCAGAGCTTCACAGCGCATGTGTGGAGGGATCACATCATCCCTCCCTGTCACTCACCGCTCTCTCTGCAACAGTGAATTGCTGGGATGTTTGTGCCCATGCCCGAGGTTTTCAGTCGGCGCATGCACACTGGAGTAAGAAGAGGACCCCCGTGGATCGCAAACGTCTTCGGAAGTGAAGAGGCAGTGAGTGGTAAGCAAGTTTTGCACTTCACAACAACAGCAGTTTTTCGGAACTGCTGTTCCTGGGTTGCTTTTTTAATAAATATGAGAAATAGTTCAATCCTTATCAATGTGATAAGGATTGAAAACTACTTTAAATTTTTTGTGACTGTTGATAAATGTGCCCCTATCTATCTCGTATTAATCTATCTAACTAATGTTTCTATCCATCTATCTCATATCTGTCTATCTCTTATGTTTCTATCCATCTATCTCATATCTGTCTATCTATATTACATCTATCTAACTTATATGTTTCTATCTATCTCATATGTTTCTATCTATCTATCTATCTAATCAGAACTTTGTTGTCGGAAGACACCCGTCTGTGATAATGCACAGGTACAGGGGAGAATTTAGGGGCATGAGCAGGAAATTAATATGGTGGACGAGATACGGGGGATAATCATTAAAGTGAAGGACCATGATATGGAGGAGCACTCTATTCCCATTTCAGAGAGTTGGGAGGTATGCTTGGGACATGCAGCTGGGAGGAACCACCACTCCTTACTACTGGGAGCCACTCCTACCCCCAAGAAAAGATACAGAGGGCATTGGGAGGGGGGAACCTCTTCTTGGGGACAGGTGCATACCCACCACCATGGCTGGACACCCTGATATCTTCGGTGCAGGAGGGAGGTGGCGTCAATGATATCTGTGCCTGCTAGGGAGAATTTGGATCTAGGTAAAGAAGATAGTGGATGGGTCCCCAGTAAAAGTGGCTTAATATGTCCAAGTGGCAGATCTTCGGTGGTCTTGTACTGTCATATAGAAACTTTGAGGTTAGAAATCTTATTGTAGGGTATAATGGCTAGATATTCTGTTCCATCCGAAACACACGTCACTCCCCCTGCCGTTTCCTAACCTTCTCAACAAATTTTTTTAGACATATTTTAAGTACGGCCATTTTCTGGAGAAATCAGAATCCACCAACTAAAGCCGCCCTCGAAACAGAAGTTTTCTATGTGTACGAGATGGTGCTGATGACCAGAACTTTGAGGATCTCTTCTGCCTCCATCTATAGAATCTGGGCGATCTGGACTCGGTTCAATAACTTACCACTTCCACTTTTGTACCCAGGCCTGCCCAACCTGTGGCTCTCCAGGTGTTGTGAAACTACAAGCCCCAGCATGCTTTGCCAGCCAATAGTTGGCAGGGTATGCTGGGCCTTGTAGTTTCACAGCACTCGGAGAGCCATAGTTTGGCCTGGCTTGCTCTAGCCCACACTGTGAGTAATCCCCCTCCTCCCTCCACCCCTCTTCTCCTTCCCCCTTTACTGTTACTGTTTTATTTTCCCCCGATAAAAATAAAAACCTGGCCCCAAATTGTTTTCTTTTTCTTCTTCTGTTTATTGTCAATCTGCTTTTATTTATAAATGTTCTTTAATTGTGTTTATCCTCTGCGTAGAATGTTTATCTATTTCTTGCTTGCGTTTATTTGCTGCTATTAATAAAAAGTTGTTTTAATAAATATATATATATATATATATATATATACCTAGATGTCCCCCACTATTTGTAATTATGAAATAAGTAAGAAATGAATCACCAGTAGAAAGTAACTGACTATAATCAGTACAAAGGTCCTGGCTATTGATCACTGCAGTAAGTGATTGTACAGAACCCTGTTAGTCAGTAATTAATGTTATCCAGCCAAGTTTGATATAAACCCAGTTCTCTCCGTGTCGCTCTGCCAGAGACTCTTAGCATCACCGTACAGGCCGTCTGCATTGGGAATTTATTTTGACTTTTCTGTGAAACCTTCCTGGGATTTAGCTGCTGTCCTGTCACTTTCAGTGTAAATATTCCTAATACCTGTCCCATGTTACTAATGTACTTTACCAGTGCAAAGTCGGAGCCACGCGGCAGTGACCTTTTCCAGGGCTGTCAGTCCGCGCACAATGTCACCCAGCACAGAGGGACTCACTGTTATATAAAGCTACAAGTTCCTTATCTCTGCCTCAGTGTACAGATTTACACATGAGACAACACGTGATAATGCAGAAAGGTCTCAGACGCTGAGAAAGAAGACATATATGTATGGGTGCATCTTATAGAGGAAACAGAATATCATCATCATCATTTATTTATATAGCGCCAACATATTCCCTAGCTCTTTACAATTGGGGACAAACACAGTAGACTAATAAACAAACTGGGTAAAACAGACAAAGAGGTGAGAAGGCCGCTGCTCGCAAGCTTACAATCTATGGAATATATCCCTTTAAGTGTTTACTCAGATTTTAGGGGCATGTTTTACTTCTGCAATAGATTCTGAACTCCTGTTAAACTTATTTTTAAACATATAGTAAAACTCTCCCATAACGGAACCAGATAGTCCCTATCTCGGTGACATAATCAATCACCCTTTTTTGACTGCTTCAACTTATAACCAGGGCCAGATTCGGGCAAAGCAGTGACCCAGCCGGTGCCATGGCACAATCAAGATTTTGATTCTGGCTGAATCCTACGGATATTACCAACACAAAATGTAGATAAATATATAATTACCAACTTAAATGAAGCGGTCAAAGGGGTGCTTTCCCTTCCCTCCCCCTGTTCCGCCTCTCCAGTTGTTTCAGAAGCACACAGCTCTCCAAGCGCACATATATGTGCTCTCTCTTAGCGGGTGTGAGCAGTGCAAATTTACGGAATTTACAGTACGCAAACTGGCGTAAATTCAACTCGGCGCCAGGTGTTTAGCCTACTTGAAAGGGCGTGATGTAGAGGGCAGTAACCGCCTACGCTTTGCTTTGTGTTTGTACTTTGCTTACACGTATTACAATGATTTGCTTTGTTTGAAGCTGATTGCAGTACAAGGAGCGCACGCAGCACTGATCAGAATGAGAAAGGAATTGGAAGAATGTAAACACCGTGCTCTTATCTATTGGGGGCAGATACAGTGGAGCTTTGTGTTGCAACACATGGTCTTATTGCAGATATCTGGTAGTACCATACATGTGTGTGATGCAGGTTTAAGGAAGCAGGTCCAACCCCCACACTCTCCGTCCCTCCATATAAATCTCTTTCTATCAGATTTACAGTGAAACTAAAAGACATGTGACCCAGTTGAATTATGAGGCGTCGGTTATGGCTCTATTCAACAGCTCTCGTAAAATCCTTTACATAGATCTTTCACTTGAAATAGAAGCTTCTGAAAGTTAGGACACTGGATGGCTCAAATATAACCCAACATTGGAATGGAAAACTAATACATTTAATGAACTCATACAGTGATGTGTAAAGTGCTAATTTTTTTCCGTGATCTCAGATGGAGCTATTAATAACAGCTGAATTGCTCAGAGGGACATGTACAAAACTAGCAAAAGGCACAAACTTAAGTCAACTCTAACTTAACTCTAATCTATGACAAACTGCAACGTAAATACACCTTTTTTAACATGGAAGTGCGTGAATTTGAAGTCAAAGTTGGCAGCGTCTGTAAATGTTTGCACCGTCTCATGAAGTGTGTTGGGGAGAGCGTTACCGGCTAGGTGAGGTTTAGATTTGCATTGGAATGAAAAAACAAGACTTAACTTTTCCAATTTTTGTTTTTCCTGTGAGAGGTCCGCAAAGGGGAGTTGTGGCAAAGCAAATCGCTCAGTCGCGTAAATTTTGGCACGTGAGCGGGGCCAAAGTGAATGACGGGAGTTTGAGGAAACCTACTCAGAATTCAGGAGTCTCGGACATTTCGGGAGTTTGGGCAAGTATGATTTTGGGCAGGGCCGGCGGAACAGGATAAGCAAAGCAGGGTGGCACCAAGACTGAGGGGCGTTCCCCCTGCCTGTCATCCCCGCTTGACCGCCAGCACATAGAAAAGAAATTTTTAAAAAATACGGCGGTGCTCCCTCCTCTTTGCTCCCTTCTCACTGACAATGTCAGACTTGACGTCATCACATCCCAACACTCTTGGTGAGGTGCAGCACACCGAGCCAGCGAGAAGAGAAGAAGACAGAAAAAGAGAAGAGAAGGAAAGCAGAGGGGGACAGTAATGTGGAAAAAAGAGGGGGACAGTAATGTTCAAGAAGGAGGGGGACAGTATATGGAAAAAGGAGGGGGACAGCAAAGTTGATGAAGGGGACAAACAGCAGTGTGGATAAGAAGCCGGCAGCAGTGGTATGAGGAGAGGGCACAGTGTTATAAAGGAGGGGGCACAGTGTGATGATGAAGGGGCACAGTATGATGAAGAGGGTGCACAGTGTGATTAAGGGGGCACAACCAAACTAATTTGACAAAAATTTAAAATCTTATTACAAAGAATATATATTCTTCATTTATATTATTCATATAGAATTTCATGTTTGCTGTTTAATGTATTTAATTGTATTACTCTATTTAGTAAAGTATATTATATGATTTGTATTAAAATAAAAAACATTATTGAATGAGCAAATAATTTATAAAAGAGGGCGCAATATTATTTTTTGCAGGGAGCGCCGGACATGCTAGCCTTGATTTTGGGAGATTTTTTTAATTTAAACTGGTGGGGGTAAGGAAGGCACGTTTAGCGAGGTGTTCCCTGTTTTACAAGTAGGCTCATTTGTTTTCTCCCCAAAATGACTTGAATTCTCTGGGTGGTCTGTGGTTTCGGTAACCCAATATCTTCCTGCAATTATGACATTTTGTATTTATTGGTCCACTGCGACCAACATACTAAAAACATTCAAACACGCAAAAGTGTAATAACTATGTAATAAAGAAATTACCTGTGTCCCCTAATTCTCATAATGAATTCATAATTGTGGCTAAATAGAGCAATCTTATATCAGAAAAACATAAAAGTTTAAATTAATTTAGGGAGAGTACGATGACTGCAGTCTCTCAGGGGTGTGACCTTTGCTTTAGTTGCTGCTGTGGTGCGATGACTACGGGGAGTTCCTGTACCTAATGGGCGCTAGGGTGTCTCACTTTTATTTACAGCAAAAATGCACCAGATAGATACAGGAGACACGTACCTACAAACTCTGGGGTACAGTCACACAGAACCCCCCGGGAATCCCATTTATCTGCTGCCAGGAACTCTGTTTAGCTTCACATTAAGATATCCAAGCTCAGCTGTTTCTGTCTGATAAGCCAGTAAATGCTGCGGAGCCCCCCTCCCATCCCCCTGGTGCACACACAGCTATAAGACTCCAGGATGCTACACTTATTACCTTGCTGATATTCTTTAAATTCTTTCAAGTGTAAAGTAAACAGCATCCCGTGGAGATATCATGCATCATCCACTTGCCGAGCATTCTGCAACAGATATCTACTTTATTTTACTCTGATATAGTCAATAAATATAAAATACAAGTAAGAACAATCAAAGAGCCCGATATAGAAATGGAGGGTCCAACTGCAGACCCCCAAAATTTTACTTTGCTTATCTGTGCTTACATGCAACTGTCATTTGCGCCCCCCTATGCTTGGAGCGGAGGATTGGGGCATGCAAGCTGTTTACAGTATGGACACACAGGAGTAGGCCTCATCTCTTAGTAGGAGCCCTGGCAGCCATTGATTATATTGGCATGCTGGTGCTTGTAAAACTACAAACACCAGCATTCCCTGGAACTTAGGGACCACTGGAACATTTAGTTCCAGAGACATATTGAATAGTAAAGAAAAACACATACAAATTCTAAATTAGTTTATTTGATATAAACATTTGCCATAATATCTTGTGTTCCGCTTAGTTAACTAAATCCATATGGAACCTCCTTTCTTCTGTCCTGAACTTAATTGACCACAAGGGGTCAATACAGGAAAAGCCAATCAGAGCAGTTTTCCCAGGCTGGCTGTTTGAGAATGAACCGCTTAATTTATAAGAGCCACTGAAATCATAGAGTTTTGTCTCTACGGACAACCAGAGACCTTGTTAGAAAGCGCTCACGGGGCTGTTTGGATTTGAACTCCCATCCAGGTCAACAATGCATGAAACGTGACACTATCGTGGTCCCCAGAACAGCGGCCTTGGCAGTACGATGGTAAATATTATTTTGGGGTGGAACTAGACTTTAACCGATCAGTAACACAATGTTCTGATGTATAATCAGGAATGATCAATTAGAATTTGTTTCTTTACATCATCCACGCAGCCACACATCTCCTATATACAGTAACACTATGTACTCTTTCATCTACGCTCTAAATTTGAAGTTTTATTTTGTTTTTCAAAGTTTAGTTGTGCTGCTTCAAAAGTTTTTCCACCTATGAAATAGTCAATAAATATATCTTTGATCTTTGCCAACTGAGGGAACCAGCGACAGTGGTGAAACGCGTCTAGTCCATCAAAGCACATGTGATCACCTATCCGTCGTATAGCAGTCACTAGTACATGTTTACCAACTGTTTTTTACCTTTGACCTTCGTTTTCGTTTGCACGTTTCATATAATTGATCCAGACAAGACTACAGAGGATAATGCAGGATTGGCGCTACAAGATGGAGAATGATTAGTACATTAATACTGCACTTTCAGTGGAGGGATCAATAGACTAAGACCATCAGTAGAGAGTTTTACTGCACAACAAACTAAATCAGAATATCCTTAAAATAATGCACACTCCTGATATTTCCTGAAAACATCAGGATTTGGAAATATAAAACCCAGGAACAAGACCTCTGGCAATCCTTGAAGGGTTGTCTGGTTCCATTAATATACAGGGGTGTAACAATAAGGGGTACAAAATGTTAGATGATACCATTCACTGCTTTTCTTCCTCTTGTATTTTAGCAAATTAAACAATTCTTCTGGCTTTCTTCTCCAGCTTTTTAACCTTTCCACAAAAAAATCTGTCCATCATCGTCTTTACCATTTACAGAGCTTCAGCAACGATTATCCTGTCTACCGTCCTGGATGCTAATTTCTAATGTGTTCCGACTAATACTTCAATCTGTAAAGTTTTCTCCTACTCCTAAAACACCGTCAAATATAATCTGACTTAGGCGGCTTTGATGAGCGGCATCTGGGTAATTCCTCCATCCTTCTCTGCTCGTCTCTAACAGAAGATGACATGTCAGAAGATGTCCTGTTTGGTAGGAAGGCTCTCGGTTATACGCTACTAATAGAACTGACAGACTCAGTCTGGTGACAGTACAGTAAAAGCATCTGCTGTCAGTGAAAGTAACACTGTGAACTACAAAAAAAAGCTCTCAATGGATGGAGAAAAACAAATCTTCACCCTAAAGTGATGATTGGAGCTGACTGGAAGTAAGCGGTGTTCTGTCCGAAGGATAGGCATGGATAGGGTAGGCGCCGCTAAGATGATATTAATGACATGAATACTGGTTCAGAAACATTGTAGTGTAGCACAACCATAGACAAGTACTTTTATTTTTATCTAAATGTATTTCACCAGGAATATGTGGTTGTGTTGAGGGTTCACAGTTTAGGAGAACTCCAAGTGGAAGCTGACAATTCATTGGTGTACGGTAAGTCATTAAGCATGCATTTTGTTTAGCTGTTCTCCTTCCAATCATTATCATTATCTCCTTTTCAGATTATTTCTGGAGATTGCAAATAATATGGCTTCCACAGGTTCACACAGCTCTCAGCAGGTCATGTGATGGCAGAGGGGGGAGAAGCAGGATGTCACAGTGCAGAGAAAGCTCACAGAGGCGTTACAAATCCTATCTGCTCACTGCAACATGTGGCTTGTGACTGTGGTTGCTATGGTAGTAACTGTGATGACATTGTGTAGATTTATAAATCATTCATAGCAGTCTGAAGAAACAAACCAAGGAAAGGTGATAAATAAAAATTTTCTTCAAGCCTGCCACAATGATTTATGTTTAAAAAAACACCCCAAAATCGTTACTAAAGGTAGTTGGAGACCAAACCACCTCACCCAGCTTACACCCAGGTCACAGAAAACATTTCAAACTTCATAAAACAGCCGGAGCCCTTTCATTTGTACCACATTCATCACATAAAGTTCACCATAACCGCATCCTGCCATTACAAACTGACGGCCTAACATGACCGGAGAGAACCTCTGTCACACCGGGAACACAATGAAAACTCTCCGTGTAGCTGAGCTTCAGCAGGAAAGGACAGGTCATTGCAGAAATGTCGCCATGTTCTTTCTCTATAATCCACTCCCCAGATGGTGCGAAATAAAAATCTATTTTATTTTTTACGTTGGGCCCTCAGCAGCTCAGCTATTTACCACCCTATGATACATAAAACAGTTCACCTACTCACAGTAACCAGCATCCAGGTAGCGTTTTATTTACTGTATTAAAGGGGGATTCCACCCTTTTTTTAAACCCAACACCTTTCCTCACTCTAGTAATTCTGAGGCAACTCCTGACACCCTGCTGTTATTTGAATTACCTCTATTAATTGTAAGTACCAGGAGCCTGGTGAGCTGATCTCAGTTTAGAGAAGCCACCAAAGTACTGGCGTCCAGAGAGTGGGAGGGGATACAAAGCATAGCTGGGTGGGGGGAAACCCATTACCTTTTATCACATGTAGGGTGGAAGGAAAATAATAGTGCAGAGAATATAGGTAGATTCAGGAGAATATACATCCCTATCTCGCAGTGAATTTTCAATTTACCCGTCGGTGAGTTATGGGCTCAATAAGCATTGTTACAACACAATATATCAATTTACAAGCAAGAATTATACATGTCTTCATTGCACATTTTTACCTTTCTTAGGATGATTGTTCTAATGAGGATATCACCTATAGGATGTAATAAAACAATGTCACTTACAGCCCAAAATAAAACAATACCCCCTAGAGGGCAAAATAAAACCACGCCACCTAGAGGTCAAAATAAAACGGGTGGGGTACGGCATAATGGTGCTGACTACACCAACAACACTTACTCCGACATCTTCAGTCGGTTGGCTGCTTCCGACGAGGATCCATGACTACTGTTCTGTGAACCGTCTTCAACTGATCCCAATGAAGGAAGACGGCGGCGCAACTTGATGACGTCAGTGACATAGGCAACGCTGTTAATGCTGCTTTTAAGGGTGAAATGTAAGTATGCGGCTATGTTTCATGTACATTAGAAAAGGTTGTACATTGTACATAGCCGCATACTTACATTACCCCCTTAAAGGCAGAGTCCACCTAGAGGCCAAAATAAAACAATGCCACATAAAAGGCCAAAATAAATGACCATAGTTGAAAACCAGTTTCAGAAAACGATACAAAGGTCTAATATATTATTTCAACATATAACAATTACTATGTTATCAGCTCACTCTACGATTATCCAGCCAAAGATAATGGCCACCAGCCCGTGTACATTCCATCCAACAATTGCCAGTTATCATACTTGTTCTTGTCTCCCAGCCAACCACTGCCTCTCCCTCTCTGTCCCCCACCCGTCACTGTCCTATCACCTCCTTCATACAGTGGAGGCTGCCATCTAATAGGCTATAAGCCATTATTCAATCAATCAATTCACTAGGAACTAATGACATCGCTGAGACATAAGACATAGTTCAATGATGTCAGAGACTCCTAGTGAATTAATAGGCTTAACATTGCTACATCCTACAAAATGCTGCCTATACTGTGAGAAGGCCTTAATTACACCTTAATACCCTTGTTTTAGGTTCTACCGACTCGGAGCTAGGGAACATTCTTGTATTTGTTGTGTTTGATCCTGTAAACTCAGTTACTTTCGTTTCAATGTTACGTAAACACAATGGGCAGCACAGTGGTTGCATTGGGGTCATGAGTTCGATACTGACCAGGGCCCCATCTATTTGGAGTTTGTAGGTTCTCCCCGTGTTTGCGTGGGTTTCCTCTGGGTGCTCCAGTTTCCTCCCACAGTCCAAAGACATACTGGTAGGTTAGTTGGCATCTGACAAAATTAACCCTGGTGTGTGTCAGGGAATCATCATCATCATCATCATCATCATTTATTTATATAGCGCCACTAATTCCGCAGCGCTGTACAGAGAACTCATTCACATCAGTCCCTGCCCCATTGGAGCTTACAGTCTAAATTCCCTAATATAGACACACACTCACACAGACACAGACAGACACAGACAGACAAAGACAGGGAGACAGACAGCCAGAGACTAGGGTCAATTTTTGATAGCAGCCAATTAACCTAGCAGTATGTTTTTGGAGTGTGGGAGGAAACCGGAGCACCCGGAGGAAACCCACGCAAACACAGGGAGAACATACAAACTCCACACAGATAAGGCCATGGTCGGGAATCGAACTCATGACCCCAGTGCTGTGAGGCAGGAGAGATAACCACTAGGCCACTGTGCTGCCCAGGGAATACAGATTGTAAGGTCCATCGGGGCAGGGACTGATGTGAATAATTATATTCTCTGTACAATGCTGCGTAATGTGTCGCTACTACATAGATAACATTTAATTATAAGTAGAGCAGCGACACATTGCAGAGTGTAACTGACTGCTGTACCAGAGATACAAACAGAGGAGGCTTCTGAATACTTCAGGCTGTAGAAGCAGAAGATTAGGTGAACTAGGAACGAGACTCGTGTGAAATTAGCCTAGAAATGATAGATGCATCCTGTTGTAATGTCTTCAGATTCCCGACCTAAACAATCAAAGACGAAACTACTCAACTCAATAGCGCATTCCAGTGAAGATTAGATTCGTGAAGCGTGCACCTCGCCATTTATCACACAGTCATCCAGGAATTAAATTGTGAACTGTAGAAAGTTGCTGAAACTGCAGAGAGGTGAAAACTTCATCTGCGGGAGAAATCATTCAGTAACTTTGTATCAGGTGAAAGAAACCGCCCTACAAAGTGTTAATTGAATCCATAGTGCTGAGTATTCTGAATGTAGTCAGCGCTGGCGCCAGTAAGGACTCAATTTACCTTCCAGTAAGGAATAGTGAAAGCACAGTCCCTAATTAAATATTGGAAATGAAGTAAAGATCTATTGTAGAGGTGGGATGTTTATTAACACAGCACAAGAGGGATTGTATTAAGCCCATGTTACTGTGTTCCCCAATCACACATTAATAAGCTCCTGTAAGAAATATAGACACAAACCTGCAAACCAGTACACACTGTTGGAAACTCTAAATAAAGTCTGAGCATCCTGGGTGAATAACAATATCCAGTAAAAATGAAATTCAAGCCGATCCTGACATATATCATAGTCTCCACCTGCAGATGACTTTAATTGGTTTGTTCAAGTCTTTTCTACAACTTATACTATATTCATCTGCCTGATGATAGAAATACATATCTGAAAAGCACGCAAGGAAGCCAGAAAGATAAAGCAATGTAGTATGTCAATGTTGCATGAGGGAGTATAAAAGTCAATAAATAACAATTATCTGAAGGTGGAAACTCCAGGCATGTACTCTTATTAGCTAGCTCAACACAAAGCCATTATTTCCTGTAATACTCCAGAAAAGACTCTGAGTAACTCTCTCTGGTTTCTTTAACAGATTATTGTGCTCAGGAAAAAATGTTCCTCCAAGAAAAAAAATTCTATATAATATAAGACGGGTCGGAAACCACTGCCACGTGTGCCAAAAGTGGCACGTGGACCAGTTTTATCCGACATGACGAGCTCTGGAACCGCTTCACGAAAGCAGGTGAAGATAACAAAAACAGAGCTGCTGCGCATGTGCATCAAGAAGATGCGTGTGCTGATTCAGAGGTGAGTAGCACATAAGTAAGAAGCCGCAAACATATGTATGAAATTAAACTGGGGGCACAACTATGTGGCATAATAAAAATTGGGGGCACTACTGTGTGGTATAAGATAACTTTGGAGCACTACTGTGTGGTATAATATAAATTGTGGGCACTACTCTGTGGCATAAGATACATTTGGAGCACTACTGTGTGGTATAATATTATATGAATTGGGGGCTCTACTGTGTGGTATAATATGAATTGGGAAGCACTACTCTATGACATAATGTGAATTGGGGGCACTACTGTGTGGTATAATATGAATTGGGAAGCACTACTCTGTGACATAATGTGAATTGGGAGCTCTACTGTGTGGTATAATATGAATTGGGAAGCACTACTCTGTGACATAATGTGAATTGGGGGCACTACTATGTGGCACAATATGAACTTTGCTGAAGTTTTTACTAAGTGGAACTAAAGGCCTGAGTCTGAACTCTGAATTTCAATTCACCAGCTAGCGGGTGACGCAAACACATATCCCCTCAAACTGGTGTGGTAAAGCGGTATGATAATCCGTACCACTCCAGCCACTATATATACATATATATAAACTTTAGTGACAAATTACAGGCTATAACTTAGTTTTATGATGCCAATAACATTACGCATTAGGTGACCTTCATAATAAGCAATTTTATTTTAAACATTTTATCAAATTCCTCTCTTCTGTTGGTACTTTCTTAGTCTCCAAGGCAACTGAACTTTGCGGGTGTTTCAGCCATTTTCTACCGTCCGGATGTATTTTTATTTAGCCGTTGCCATGGAAACATTTCTTAGATGCATTTTCTCCGTGGCACCATAAATACATTTCTGAAGTTATGGTGAATGTTATAGACTAAGCTGTGAAATTCCTGCCCTTTCACTAAAATCATCTTTTATATACGGAACATTGGCCGCCTAGAGCGGCCTCGCCACATGCAGAGAGCAATTTTCCTGTCACAAAAATAAGGTTCGTAAACTGAATATGATTTTTTACAGATGTAAGCACTTCTGAGGGGGAATCATATTTTCAATAAGACATTTGCAACTTTTTCTGAGAACTGGAAAAGTACGAGAAAAACAGAACCCAGTTTAAAGCATGGATTTAGGAGGACACAGAAATATGTATAACTTCTGATCTGTTATCAAAACCACGTTTCACAGTTCTGCTCTGTGCGCCCCAGGTAATGTCAAAGTCTTAATATAAGGAAAGATGACTCCTTCTTTTGGTAGCACAGTGACATAAATAACTTTGTATTTTAAAGCAGCAATCCCATGAAAAAAATGTGTTTTTAATATAATCCACAGTTATAGGCTATAAGAAGAATTTTAGCATTTACCATTTTCCCTTGATTTATTTCTTCAAGGCTGCTATTAATGATTTCTGATTCCAGACTACCATGGCAATCACAGTCACATGGCACACAATGGAGTGAGCAGAGACTTTGGAATGCCCCTCTGAGCTCTGTCTGCACTGTGACATCCTCCTTCTCCCCCCTCTGCCATCACATGACCTGCTGAGAGCTGTGAGCCTGTGTCTGTGTAGCAGACTGATTGTGAGTATAGAGATACTAAATATGTGAACATTACAAGGCCTAGAAATAAATGTACATTTAAAAATATATGTTTGTAATGATTACTTTTACTTTTGTGTGAATTCTGTGGTCACATGACTGTGGTCAGGTAGGGATCGGCAGTCCCAACGGTTCGCAGCCTCTTCTGCATGTAGCCTCCACTTATGTATTCAAAGGAAATGGAGGGCACTGTGTAGAGGGGTGGAGTCTCATGTGGGGGTATGGCATGCTGTAGAGGGGCGGAGTCTCATTGAGTCACTGCGAAGGGTGGGCGGAGTCTCATGTGTGGGGGCACTGTGTAGAGGGGTGGAGTCTCTGGCTCAGGCTTGATAGGGGGAATCCAGCTCAAACTCTGCATTGGGGTCCAGGGCCTATAATTATGCTACTGAACGGTGAGTCTGCATTTTCCATCTAAAAATGTTATATCCCCAACTATAATTAGTCGGATCATTTTGGCCTGCAGTACAGTTTTGAAAGTCGCAGGGGATATGACCTTAACCAGGGGTACATTTACCCCTGGGGGCACAAGACAACGTTTCTGTGGGTGCGAGACATCGTACTAGAAACTTATTTTTAACATCTGTAAATATTTAGTTAAACCGAAGTTATTTAGTTAAACTTTGGTGTGAGGTGACCGTGACCCCACTGAGCAATAATAAACATATAGGTAAAAGTATTTTGCAGTAAATGTCTTCCTGATATATAAATCACAGCACACAAAGAGGTGTAAGTACATAGTGTGAGAATCAATGGGGTGCTGACCGCCAAGAAAAGGTTAAGAACCCCCGATTTAAACTGTTCATAAACTTGCAAAGAAAGTCTAAAAATGGAAATTGTTTTTCACCAATATATGATTTCCCATTTGAAGTAAAGAATGGAATAAAAATACATTGAAACAAATCTTTGTCTGCACAGAACAGCGAGTGATTAAATTCCACAGCTATTTCCACCATAACGGCATGCCTAAACTGTGACAAAGATCATTAGTTTAATGAATAGCCCTTGTTATGCCATGACTCTAAATGAATATACTGGGCTCTATTTATCACTGCAGAGAAGTAAAATACATCATTCTGTTGCTGCTTCAAGGTTTGACTGAAATTCCATTTACTAACACCTGACGTGTCACATAATGATAAACAACTCTTACTAATTGTAAGGCATTTACAATGACTAATATAATACATTTCCACTCCAATTGAAATGGTAATTGCATAATAATATTTACCTTGAAATTGGACATTTGTGATTTAAAACAACTCTATGCTAGAAATTAGTTACAGAAATGCTGTTTGATACATTTACAGAATTTTAGTGGCATCGGGGAGGAGGCAGATTGAGACGGAGACGCCCACTCAATGCAAATAGGACTGAGTCAGTAACTAGGAAAATTTCGTTACGTTTGTAGCTGTGTCTGAATTTCCCCATACAAGTACAACCTGTAAATGATTAGAATCCAGAGGTGTCACAATAGCAGATAATGGGAGTGGTAGTGATTCATCAAGGAACGCAAAGTGAACACAATTTGCGTTTTTAAAAATAGCACGCACGTACGGCTGTATTCACATACAAGCGGATCTCAAGAAATGTTTCCGTTTGAATCTCGGTATACGTTACTTGCCATATGCTCTGTCTATACATTACTTGCCATATGCTCTGTCTATACATTACTTGCCATATGCTCTGTCTATACGTTACTTGCCATATGCTCTGTCTATACGTTACTTGCCATATGCTCTGTCTATACGTTACTTGCCATATGCTCTGTCTATACGTTACTTGCCATATGCTCTGTCTATACGTTACTTGCCATATGCAGATAGAACACAGTGTAGGATACACACAATGCATATGTGGAATATAAAGTCTCATTAGAACGCATAGCAAAACTAAAACTAAACTAAATAATGAAATACATTAACACCTGTTAATGCTATAATCATTAATAAAAATGCAGATTTTTTTTTTTTAAATATTGTCTTTTATATTTATTTATTATTCTTACTGCGTACTGTACATAAAATGCATTTTTACAGTTGCTCCTGATTACAAACACATGTTCTAGCTGTATACACAGCCGTCATCACTATCACTCTGCACTTACACCTGACCTGTAGCTGGTGCAAGTGATACGGCTAGAAATCACGTACCTGAGAGACCCCCAAAGCTTGAATAAGATGAATGTGCGTGCGTTTGAACTTGGCACGTCCTTACTGTACATAGTCTATGTGCATGCACCCCGTCTCTCCCCGTTCCACCATTCAAATTGTAGGCAGCCAGTAGTGCCATTTGCATCTGAACTAGAAATGCATGCACTTGCGTTGACTGGCGAAAATGCAAATTTCTGAGCATACGCAGAGTAATTGCAGGCATAACATGGCACACAACGGGACTTACGTTCCTAGATGAATCAGGCCCACTATGTGTTCTATATTCTTTAAATAATGTATGCACTTTAGATATTATAAGAGCACTGATACTTTTTAAACATAATATGTGCACTGCCCTAATTTTTTATGTATTTACTACGTTGGATCCTGCAGAGATTGTGGATTATAGCAGCAGCAGCATAAGTGGATTTAAATTCTATGTTTGATTATCTAAATACATCTCTGAATTTATAATGTTGCCAATTAGTTGCGCTAGAGGTACTTTTAATCTAATATCAATGTATAATTACGGAAGCATGAATATTACAGAGCAAAATACTATACGTGTAAACTAATTTCGTCTGTCCGGCATGCTGTCTGTTTAGAAATAGCAAGCATGGCTTAAGAGGGTGCTTCTTTATGTTCCATCAATCTGGGGCAGTTCAGATGCCAGAGCTTGTGTGAGTGACATCAGTATCATCATCATCAGCAGCTATTTATATAGCGCCACTAATTCCGCAGCGCTCTACAGAGAACTCATTCACATCAGTCCCTGCCCCGTTGGAGCTTACAGTCTAAATTCTCTAACATACACACAGACCCGAGAGGGAGACTATCAAGGAACATGTGTGCAGACTAGAAATGTGGATTATCATCATCATCACCATTTATTTATATAGCGCCACTAATTCCGCAGCGCTGTACAGAGAACTCCATTGGGGCTTACAGTCTAAATTCCCTAACACACACACACACACACACACACACAGACTAGGGTCAATTTATTAGCAGCCAATTAAGTGGGAGGAAACCGGAGCACCCGGAAGAAACCCACGCAAACACGGGGAGAACATACAAACTCCTCACAGATAAGGCCGTGGTCGGGAATTCAACTCCTGACCCCAGTGCTGTAAGACAGAAGTGCTAACCACTGAGCCACCGTGCTGGCCAATAATGTCACAGTGATCTTAACTTTATACATGTGCTTTATATTCTGAGATATTTTCTTATATTAGTACCATTGTACACAGTGTTTCACAGTTGTGGGAGTGGTTGTAGCTATTTTTGATGGAAGGGGATGAAATGAATAATTAAAAAGCCAATAAATCCGTAATTTAGTTTTCTATCTACAAAGGATAAAGGTAATCTACATTAGTCAGTGTTTATGGCATTCCATTGCTGCTGTTATTATTATTATTACTACTACTATCATCATTCTTCACTTATAAACTGCTAACATATCATACAGCGTTGTATATTTTGGTGATTAGAGGCACTGTGCTATCTCCTGGCTCTGGGCAGTTAATTTGGATGTGTTTGGTTTAATCCAAAATAATTATTATTGGCATCAATTGGTTGGGGCAGTAGGGACTCTTGGAATGGAAGTGAAGATAACTTGTATCATTAATAGTTCTGAAATGTAAATTGTAGCTAGACCCCATTCACCTGTAGTAGGAGAGACTCCGTTTGCATAGACTCTAGTCCCTTACGTTATATAATATATTACATATATTCTAATGTTGAATCACGCCGACATCTTGAGTTATAATCCCAGCATAAGAATATATGATTCTGTATGCTGATGAGACTACAGGAAGAATTATTTTCAAACGTATATTATAAGAACATGATACGAGCATTTCTACAAGACGGTCAGTAGGTCAGTGATCTCCTAATAATCTCTGAGAGAGATATAATAGGGTCATATCCTTTCCTTACACTCTTTCTTCTCTCTGTAATAATTCCTCATCTGTAGCAGCAGTTCGGATCTTCAGCCGACTCCTCGCCAGGTAGATACATTATTTAAAGCTATCTGGCTGCCTCAACCTTTATAATTTAATGACCTTCCTGAATAAAAATGATCTGCAAATATACCAAGGAATCAATGCCATTATTGCACCAACAGAGGTAAGACGTATGGTGAGACTGGTCATCTGAAAAGGGAATTTGTGGGTTTAAAACTGATCTTATAAACACCATTATAATGGTCTTTAGAACGCAGTATCCTTTTCTTATTTTAAATAGTACTTCTGTCTGTTTGTATTGTTGAAAATTGTTTTACATTACCGTAAAATGTGTTAGATGAAATCTATAGCAAAGAAGAACGACGCTCATCCATTCTAGCGCCAAATCACTTGCGGATTAGTAGTGGGCGTGTTTCCAGGTTACCACAAATATAACACCATAGTCAGCTGCGCACTTATTGGGGGTTTTCCATTGCTCAGACACCTTTATATATACCCTGCACAGAATTGCTGCATTTATTCAGTATATCACAGCCTCCCCAACCTCCCCTTTTCACCCCGGGGCCCCCATCTAGCTAAATAGAGAGGGAGAGCATGGCACATGTTGTATAGCAATGATTGATGGTGTTACCTTGTGTGCGCTCACTAGCTCTGTCCCCAACTCCTCCACCGAGCATCTGAGATAAGATAAATATGGAGTTAACGGTGTAAACGTGGCACACTTTCCTTCATGTTTGCCTTAATACAAGTCTCTAAATTTATCATCATGCTACAAGTAAAAATTGTTTGAAAAACACGTAGGCAATAAAATCCCCTTGAAAACTTTACTTAAAATAATTCTAAGAAGTAGTTTTCCGCAGAGTTCCAGCTAATTATTCATCCGCCGTGCTGGAGATGCGCCTGTCAGGCAGAGGACACAACACGTGAGGAGAAGCAGAAAGACAGAATAGAAAATATAAATCAAACAGCTAGAAGTACTAAACTACATGATTAATAGACGCTCGGTCTGCAGACTGGCATCCCTGCGGACATTAACGCTTGTCCTCAAGGGCCGCAAATTCCCATCAGAGGAAAGGCTGCCGCAAGATGCTTTGTCTCATGTGAGAGGCGCCAGGATGAAGCGTAAAACAGAAACGTTACAAATAAGAAAAGTATGTGTAGTTCTTCCTCTAATTAATAAAGCAGGTCAGCCAGTGGGCTGTTGTTAGGAACTCCCAAGTCAGTACAGTGAAATTTGGGAACTACTCAGAAGGCCAGGTGTTCGCTGGAGCCCCTAGTGGTGGGGACAGACTGGGCTGCGGCCCGACCGAGGGTCGAGTAGCGTATACTGACTTAAAGGAGTTTCCCAGGAGTGATTGGTGGACTGTAGTATAAGAGAAATCCAAGGTCAAAAGGTCACAGGCACAGATGCAATATCCAAGGGCAAGCGAAGGGTCAAACTCACAGGCAAAGAAGCAAAATTCGAATTCCAGGCAAAAGGTCAAGAGCCAATCACAAACAGAGCCACAGTTGCAGACTAACTGCCAGATACTAAAAGGCTAATCAGGGCTTAGCCCTGAATCTCACACCTGCATGCTAAAGACTGCCAATTCAGCCATAGGCTGAATCTAACTATTAGTCCCTAATGCGCAGGCGCGCCTGGCTGCAGCGACGCTGCCCGGCCGTTGCCTTGGCAACGGTCGGGAGCTGGAAGGAAATGAAGTCCCGGTCGTCATAGTGACGGCCGGGACGCTGGGACCGACAGGATACGAGCCGCGGCGGCTGTGAGTACCACAGCGGCTCGTGACAGTACCCCCCCTCCTTGAGGAGGGGTTAAGGAACCCCGACATCCAGGTTTTGTGGGAAACTTTCTAAAAAATTCTTTGATGAGCCTTCCAGTGTGAAGGCGCCTCTGTGGTATCCAAGAACGCTCCTCAGGGCCATAACTCTTCCAATGTACGAGGAATTGAACTTGGCCTTGAACCTTCCTTGAGTCAAGGATTTTTTCGATAATATATTCGTGGTCCCCGTTCACCATCAGAGGCCTGGGCCTGTTAGAGCAAGACCAATTAAACTTGCTGGGAGCAGCGACTTTCTTTAGAAGCGAACAATGAAAGGTCGCCGGTATTTTTAAGGAAGTGGGTAGTTTTAATCTAAATGCCACTGGATTAATTTTCTTCTCAATTGGAAATGGTCCAATGTATCGGGGCCCCAGCTTCCTACAAGGTTGTCGCAACTTGATGTTCCGTGTAGATAACCAAACCTGATCTCCCACTTTCAGTGAACAAGGTCTACGGTGAAGGTCAGCGAAGATCTTGAATTTTCGAGAAGCGTGACCTAGTGCAACGTGCACCTTTTTCCAGACGGACCTTAACCTGGCTGTAAAAGCAGGCGTTCCGGAATCCCCACAGGGAACAGTAGTAGAAAATGAGTTGGATTTTGGGTGAAACCCGAAGTTGCAGAAAAACGGGGATGTATGAATAGAGGAATGGCAGGAATTATTGTACGCGAATTCTGCCCAGGGCAAGAGAGAGGACCAGTTGTCGTGGAATTTAGACACATAGATGCGCAGAAACTGTTCCAGAGCTTGGTTTGTCCTCTCTGTCTGTCCATTTGACTGGGGATGATACGCTAAGGACAGGCTGATAGAGATCCCAATGGAATTACAAAAGGCTTTCCAAAACCGGGCAATAAACTGGGATCCTCGATCTGATACGATATCTTTCGGAGTCCCATGAAGACGAAAAATATGCGTCAAAAACAAGGTGGCCAGGGTTCTGGCATCCGGCAACTTGGGCAAAGATATAAAATGTGCCATCTTACTGAACCGGTCGACAACTACCAGGATGATGTTATGTCCTGCGGATACTGGTAGGTCGACAATGAAATTCATCGACAAATGAGTCCAAGGCCTGCTCGGCGCCGGCAAGGGTAACAATAGCCCAGAAGGACGATTCCTATCCGTTTTGTTTTTAGCACACTCAGGACAAGCCCGAACATAATTCTCCACATCGTCTGACAAAGTGGGCCACCACAACCAACGAGAAAGAACCTCAATAGTCCTACGGATTCCCGGATGGCCGGCAGAGCAGTTGTTGTGACCTTCAATGAGAACAGATTTCCTTAAATGTACTGGAACAAATAATTTGTTGACCGGTGTCTGAACTGGAGCGATTCTCTGGAAACGCCGGATAGTTGCCCCTAGATCCTGGGTGAGTCCAAGATGAACAGTAGTTGTAGGAACAATAGGCAACGGGTCAGGAGACTGAGGATGATGGGCCAAAAAACTTCGAGACAAGGAATCGGCCTTAGCATTTTTAGAACCTGGACGGAATGTAATAATGAAGTTAAATCTGGTGAAAAATAAGGCCCAGCGGGCCTGCCTAGGATTCAGGGTTTTAGCGGTCTGGATGTATTGGAGGTTTTTATGGTCCGTGAAGATGGTGATGGTATGAGTAGCTCCCTCTAACCAATGTCGCCATTCCTCCAGTGCCAACTTAATGGCCAACAATTCACGATTGCCGTCATCGTTATTACATTCGGCAGACAAAAATTTCTTAGAAAAAAATGCACAAGGATGTAATTTTTTGCTCCTTGGGTCTTTCTGAGAAAGGATGGCGCCAGCACCGATATCTGAAGCGTCCACCTCTACAATGAACGGAAGTTCCGGATCAGGATGTCTCAGCACTGGAGCAGAAATGAAGGCAGCTTTGAGTGCCGAGAAACTCGCCAATGCCTCTGAAGGCCACTTTGCTGGGTTAGCTCCCTTTCGAGTGAGGGCAGTGATCGGAGCTACTAACGAGGAAAAAGAGTCAATAAACCTACGGTAATAATTTGCAAATCCAAGGAACCTCTGGATCGCCTTCAGATTAGTAGGGAGGACCCAATCCTGGATTGCTCGAACTTTGGCAGGGTCCATTGCGAATCCTGATGAGATGATATATCCTAGGAATGACACAGTGGCCACCTCAAATTCGCATTTCTCCCTTTTTGCAAATAGGTGATGTTCCCGTAATTTCAGCAGTACCTGGCGAACATGCTGACGGTGCTGGAGTAAAGACTCAGAGTAGATTAAAATATCATCCACATACACAACTACTGTTTTACCCAGGAACTCTCGTAAGACATCGTTGATCAGGTCCTGGAAAACCGCCGGAGCGTTGCATAACCCAAATGGCATCACGAGATATTCATAATGTCCCGACTGGGTATTGAAAGCAGTCTTCCATTCATCCCCCTTCCTGATTCGAATAAGATTGTAAGCCCCTCTGAGGTCAATCTTCGAAAATATAGTGGCAGATTTTAATTGATCAAACAAGACAGAAATCAACGGTAACGGGTACATATTCTTGATAGTGATGTTATTCAGTCCCCGGAAATCAATGCATGGTCTAAGACTGCCATCTTTTTTTGACACGAAAAAACAACCTGCGCCTACGGGAGATTTAGAAGGACGTATGAATCCTTTTTTCAGGTTTTCCTCCACATATAGCTCCATGGCCTGAGTCTCCGGAATGGACAAGGAGTATAACCGCCCTTTGGGCAACTTGGAACCGGGGACTAAATCAATGGAACAGTCATATTCTCGATGTGGTGGAAGGGAATCAGCTTTCCTTTTGCAGAACACATAAGTGAAGTCCTGGTAAGGTACCGGCAACAAGTCTGGACTAGGCTGTAGGATTCTAAGCGGCAGGGTCAAGCAAGACGTGGAAGACTCGGGACTCCAACGAGTAATCTCTCCACTTTTCCAGTCAATCAGAGGATTATGACTGCGAAGCCAGGGATACCCCAATATCAACGGAGCGGAGGGACAAGTGATAAGATAGAAGGAGAGCTCCTCCGTATGGAGGACTCCTACAGACAACCGAACCATTGGAGTCCTAGCGAGAATCCTTCCCCCAGTCAAGGGGTTACCATCCAAACCACATGTGGTGATGCTTGATCCTAACTTGATATGCGGAATATCAAGCGCCTGAGCCAAATGTATATCCAGGAAATTACCAGCCGCACCACTGTCAAGAAAAGCTTTCAAGTCCATGGATCTCTCACGGAAAGTTAGACGTCCAGGGACTAATAAAGAATTTTCTGAAGAGGTAATCTGAAGACCCAAGCGCACCTCTTCACCTGCACTTAGGCTTTGGAGTTTCCCGGCTTGTTGGGACATGACCGAACTAAGTGGCCTGGTTGACCACAATACATACACAAGCCTAGTGAGCGTCTTCTGGAGCGTTCCTCCGGAGAAAGACAGAATAGAAAATATAAATCAAACAGCTAGAAGTACTAAACTACATGATTAATAGACGCTCGGTCTGCAGACTGGCATCCCTGCGGACATTAACGCTTGTCCTCAAGGGCCGCAAATTCCCATCAGAGGAAAGGCTTCCGCAAGATGCTTTGTCTCATGTGAGAGGCGCCAGGATGAAGCGTAAAACAGAAATGTTACAAATAAGAAAAGTATGTGTAGTTCTTCCTCTAATTAATAAAGCAGGTCAGCCAGTGGGCTGTTGTTAGGAACTCCCAAGTCAGTACAGTGAAATTTGGGAACTACTCAGAAGGCCAGGTGTTCGCTGGAGCCCCTAGTGGTGGGGACAGACTGGGCTGCGGCCCGACCGAGGGTCGAGTAGCGTATACTGACTTAAAGGAGTTTCCCAGGAGTGATTGGTGGACTGTAGTATAAGAGAAATCCAAGGTCAAAAGGTCACAGGCACAGATGCAATATCCAAGGGCAAGCGAAGGGTCAAACTCACAGGCAAAGAAGCAAAATTCGAATTCCAGGCAAAAGGTCAAGAGCCAATCACAAACAGAGCCACAGTTGCAGACTAACTGCCAGATACTAAAAGGCTAATCAGGGCTTAGCCCTGAATCTCACACCTGCATGCTAAAGACTGCCAATTCAGCCATAGGCTGAATCTAACTATTAGTCCCTAATGCGCAGGCGCGCCTGGCTGCAGCGACGCTGCCCGGACGTTGATTTGGCAACGGTCGGGAGCTGGAAGGAAATGAAGTCCCGGTCGTCATAGTGACGGCCGGGACGCTGGGACCGACAGGATACGAGCCGCGGCGGCTGTGAGTACCACAGCGGCTCGTGACAGTACCCCCCCTCCTTGAGGAGGGGTTAAGGAACCCCGACATCCAGGTTTTGTGGGAAACTTTCTAATTAATAAAGCAGGTCAGCCAGTGGGCTGTTGTTAGGAACTCCCAAGTCAGTACAGTGAAATTTGGGAACTACTCAGAAGGCCAGGTGTTCGCTGGAGCCCTAGTGGTGGGGACAGACTGGGCTGCGGCCCGACCGAGGGTCGAGTAGCGTATACTGACTTAAAGGAGTTTCCCAGGAGTGATTGGTGGATGGTATATAAGAGAAATCCAAGGTCAAAAGGTCACAGGCACAGATGCAATATCCAAGGGCAAGCGAAGGGTCAAACTCGCAGGCAAAGAAGCAAAATCCGAATTCCAGGCAAAATGTCAAGGTCAGAAGAGAAGGTTCACAGGTCCAATAACAAGCAGGGGTCAAACACGGGTGGTCAAATCTAAGGTAGCAGGAACCTAAACGGATAGTACAAGCAGGCAGCAGGACTGAGGACAGAACGCTATAACCGGCAATGAGGCATCAGCCCTCACTGCCTTCAATGTAGCCCAGAGCCAATCACAAACAGAGCCACAGTTGCAGACTAATTGCCAGATACTAAAAGGCCAATCAGGGCTTAGCCCTGAATCTCACACCTGCATGCTAAAGACTGCTAATTCAGCCACAGGCTGAATCTAACTATTAGTCCCTGATGCGCAGGCGCCAAGGCAACGGCCGGGAGCTGGAAGGAAGTGACGTCCCGGTCGTCATAGCGACGGCCGGGACGCTGGGACCGACAGGATGCGAGCCGCGGCGGCTGTGAGTACCGCCGCGGCTCGTGACAGCTGTGCAGAATTGTTACAGCCACCATACTGTTTGCTATTATTTATCTGGTCGCAGAGTGTTCACAGCATTAGGGTTCGATATATGGCGGCCACCTTGTGTCTTTATTTCATGCGACTACTTGTCTGGGAATTGCATTTCAAGGTACACGCCCACTTCTGGTTCCTTGGGACCGCCCCTGGAAAGTCGGTCTGTCGATACACCAGAATGTGGATAGTGGAAACGGTAAAACTGTGACTTCCGTCTTTCTAGCGCGGTAAGTCCGTGCTATTCATTCATTTCAGTTTAGCTCTATTTGAATCGTGTGTGTGAGGGGACATGTCTATTGTATATGGTATGTGTCACTTTTATGTGTTTGAAAGATTTTAATATATTGGTCAAAAGGCCTCCTAGAAGTTTGCTTTCCTATATAATGTAAAGTACAACTGGAAGGAGCAAAAATGCAACCAAATAAGATTATTACTATTATCATCTGATTATTTATAAAGCACTGACATATTAGACAGCATGCCCCTCCCAACTGTCCTGATTGCAGCGAGACAGTCCCGATTTTAGGGGGTGGGAATGTTGGGGGAAGGGAGGTACGTAATAGGCAGCCTATGGTTTGACGAATCTAAGCAGACGTCTGAAGATGTAGCCACACCCCCAGCCGCAACATGACCACACCCCCTATCACACTGTCAGGGACAGACATGTTGGGAGGTATGAATTGAGGGTATCATGTGACACAAACAAATTACATACAATCATTATCATCATCATTTATGTATATAGCGCCACTAACTCCGCAGCGCTGTACAGAGAACTCATTCACATCAGTCCCTGCCCCACTGGAGCTTACAGTCTAAATTCTCTAACACACACAAAGACAGAGAGAGAGAGAGAGACTAGGGTCGATTTAATAGCAGCCAATTAACCTACCAGTATGTTTTTGGAGTGTGGGAGGAAACCGGAGCACCCGGAAGAAACCCACGCAAACACGGGGAGAACATATAAACTCCACACAGATAAGGTCATGGTTGGGAATTGAACTCATGACCTAAGTGCTGTCAGGCAGAAGTGCTAACCACTGAGCCACTGTGCTAAGAAGATAAAGTTGACGAGGAATCCACACAAGATGTAGCATTGGATATAGAGGACTTGGCTGCAACAGGTAGGTTAGAATGGTCCCATGACGTTTTGTGTAACCCTGACAGCTAATGTTTGGGGGGGGGGGGGGAATCGGTACCTCCCAACATTTGAAATTCTGGAAAAGAAACAGTGAATGCCTCTAAAAAATGAGACGTGGTCACTTCATGTTGGGGTGTGGCCAGGTCAGAGACTCTTATCGCTCCCATTGGAAGAAAAACAGAGGTTCTCATCTGGCTGAATTAGCATGCTGGGACTTGTAGTTCCACAGCAGATTCTATAGCAGATGCAAGCCACAGGTCGCGTTAATCGGTTTTAAAAAATACCAGTGTAGTTTGTTGTGGGAATGACAAGTCATTTAATCTTTATAGCGTAATGCTAGTTAGATTGTAAGCTCTGTGGTTTAGGGCTTAGCTGAACAGGCACGCTGACGACACTGGATAAATATAACAATGTTACGAGAGAGGAGAAGCTGTGAACTTGAGAAGGTATTTACCAGCAGATAATGAGCGGCACAGCTAGTGACTCTGAGCACATTCATTGTATACTCTCTTTCCTGCTGTCACTTATTGCCCCTATAACCCAGAAGTGGGAAATAACGAACATTTCTGCCTGTTTACATTTCTTCTCGGCCGCCCAGGTCACCAGCCCGGAGAAAATTCTTTATGACTCAACCTGATGAGATGACAAATGTCTATTTTCACACCTTCAGTAGTGCATTATGAGTCAACAGCACTTCGGTTCCTAATAGCAGTGTTGTGTGCACTCTGTGGTACTCACAGACAGGGAGAGGAGAGATGGGCGGCAGGAACAAGCGCAATCACAGGATTTAACAGGCTAGTGCGTACGTGGGGAAAGCGTGGATCTCCACTGGGACTTGTAGTTCTACAACAGATGGACAGCTACTAGCTATTCCTTGTCCAGTGTTTCAAGGAAAACCTCGTCTATGACACAAGAGATGATGAACGGACAAGTGAGTGTTAATTGGAGATAAAACATAGGGATGTCTTTTGCCCTTTCATAACTAGACCCCTTGCGCTCATACGCTATAACACAGTAGTTCCTCCACATGTGATTATACTGGCAGTGCAGTGCCGCCATGCTGCCAACAGAAATTTCGGACCCCAGAACTTCTTGGAGCTCCGCCCATAGCCACCGAAGTGGTTGGGCCACACTAGGTTGGTGACTCTTCCCACTGCACAGGCAGTGTAGGAACTTAGCTTGCCTTGCTAGTAATTCAGTCATAATCCCCCCCCCCCCTTTATTTTTTTTAACAGAATTAGTTTTATTTGGGTATTTAAATGGTAAGGGAATGGGATACAGAAAAGAGGAAGGGAATTGGGAGGAGTACATAGTGGGGAGCAGACAAAACACAAGATTCATACAATCAAAATATGAAATGGCATTAGTGCATGAGGGTTAATATACAAGGCAAACTTCAGGCAGATAAATTAGCTAGGACCAAACTATTGCATGTCTCATGGGTGAACTTGAAGAGGCTGAACAAGAGGTTGAAAAGTAGCAGTGGTCGACAAGTCTGGTGGGCATAACATCTTAGAACCCCCACCTTCAGTGGTGAACTCACGCCAGGTCATCCACTTGACAATGGGTGAGGATGGTTCCATAGAATAAGGGACCTCGTATGATTCCATCTCATAACTGAAGTGGATTTTAGCTACAATTTTGTAATTGGAGGGAGGGAAGGACTGCTTCCACTGTTGTGCAATGGCTGGTCTAGCAGTGATAAGGATATGGCCCCACACATATCTATGGTGTTTCGGTAGTTGTTCGGGGACTAGTTGGAGAAGGGCGATGAGTGGAGATGGGGAGTTAGTTGTACCTTTGTGACTTTTTATGCTAGTCGAAAAACTTATACCCAAATAGGCTGGATTCCCCCCCCCCCCCCCCCTTTATTGAGAGCAGAGCAGGGGGCCTGGGATTCAAGAAAGGGCCAGTCCACAATTTTTGCCCTGGAGCCCAGCAACAACGCTGTCACTCACCGGACTGTGAGTGCTACTTCTAAGGTAGCTAGGAACGGTGTCCGTCCATTATAATGAGGTACTGCGCATGTGCAGTCCCTTTTAACCTTCAGTTCTGTTCCTTTAACTTAATTGGCTGATCAGGCAACACTCCCTATATTAAGCACCTGTGGTCAATACCACGTTGCCTGATCTTGGAGTCTCATTCCTCATGAGTCTCTGAAGGTGTTCCAGTGCCTCCTCGTGTGTTCAGCTGATGCTGATTCCTGTTTGCCGTTTGTGGTTTCCAGACCACTTCTACTCCTCGTGTTCCTAGTGTCTTCAGCAGCTGATTCCTATCCGCTGCCTCCGTATATCTACAGTTACAGATTACTGCAAACTCTCCTGTGTTTCATCGTGACTCCAGCAGCTGATTCCTACCCGCTGCCTCCGTGTGTCTAACAAGTTACAGATCTCTCCAACTCTCCTGTGTTACATCGCTACTGTTCCGGCTGATTCCTGTTAGCTACTTCAGCGTGTCTACAGAGTCCTGCTCGTCTCAGCGCTCCAGTCTGCATTCTACCTGCCGTCAGCTGACCCGCTGCCTACTGCTTCTACAGTGTGTCCATTTGTGTCAACTTGCCTGTTAGCATCGAGTCTACGCTCCTCGGCTTCCAGCTCTGCTACATCGCTTCAGCTCTCCCGTGGTCTCCTGCTGTTCAATTCGATATAATACTGCTTCCTGAGTATTTGTTGTCCTTGCTGGCCTACCTACAGTGCGCTGCACCTACCTGCCGCTTCCATTCTGCAAGGACTTCTCATCTCGTCAGTTCCCTGCCGCTCAGGTATCCCTGCAGCTATCTCTAACAGCCTGCTCATCTGAACCACGGTATGCATACTTCTCATTGACTGTGCTGGTGTATTGCATATCCATCTGGACTGAGTTGTTCTCCTCCGGAGTTTCCATCCTCTGAGACTATTGCTATTATTGACTGTGTTTCCTTTTGCTGGACTATTCTAGTGACTTTGTTTATCTGTGCAGTGCTGTTCATTTATTATTATTATTGTGTGCAGTTCAACGTGGGATCAAGTTCAGTGTACCCGTGTAGACTCTGCATTGCATTTATCTCCTCGTGTCCTTCCTCACATATATATTCAGTGGTACAACTTGCTAGAGGCAAACCACTGATTCCTGTTTCCCTGTGTCACCAGTTGCATATATCCTCTCACATAAGCAGTGGTACAACTTGCTACTCGCAGACCACTGACTTCCCCGTTACCTTCACCTGGATTCCATTCCTTCACTACAGTCAGCGGTACAACTTGCTATACGCAGACCGCTGACTTCCACCTCCTTATTACTCCTGGACATTCTTCTCACTATAGCAGTGGTACAACTTGCCGTGCGCAGACCACTGACTACCCTCACGTGTCCTTGTCCATCCAGATCCTCGTGTTCAGTTACCTATTTTTTACCAGTGCTGCTAGTCATAGACTTTCTGAGCATTCTCTAACCATCTGCTGTTTCCAGTTCCATTATCACCCTGCCATCAGAGTATCATATACCAACTTTACTGCTCTGATAAGACCATCAGCGGGTGATACTGGGTAAAGACTCCTAGTGCCCGTGACAAACGCACTGTTTCCCCTCTGGAGGAAGTCTGTAGTAGTCTATAGATTTCTCCTGGAGTTGTAGGTTTTGAAAAGCTTTAGAATATCATCATCATCATCAACATTTATTTATATAGCGCCAGCAAATTCCATAGCGCTTTACAATTGGGAACAAATATTAATAAGACAATACTGGGTAATACATACAGACAGAGAGGTAAGAGAACCCTGCTCGAAAGCTTACAATCTATAGGACAATGGGAGTTAGAAACACAAGGGCATGTGCTACATCATATTGCACAATGTACCAGCTAGACTGCAAAGGTAAAAGTACTGAGTGGGCTGTGTGTGTTGCAATGTTGGTCAGAAGGTTGTTGTCTTGCGTTAGCAGTGTAGAGGATGGTAATAGGGTAATCTAGGGAAATTAAGATGATGGTTGTGGAATATCATAACCTTGTCTGAAGAGGTGGGTTTTCAGTGAACGCTTGAAGGTTTGAAGACTAGAGGAAAGTCTTACTGTGCGTGGTAGGAAATTCCACAAAGTAGGTGCAGCCCGGAAAAAATCCTGTAATCGAGAATGGGAGGATGTGATGAGAGTGGAGGAGAGACGTAGATCTTGTGCAGAACGGAGGTGTCGAGTAGAGCGATATTTCGAGACAAGTGAGGAAATGTATGTCGGTGCAATTTTGTTGATGGCCTTGTATGTTAGTAGAAGAATTTTATATTGGATTCGTTGAAATACAGGTAGCCAATGTAGAGACTGACAGAGTGGCTCAGCAGAGGAATAACGGTTTGTAAGGAAAATCAGTCTAGCCGCTGCGTGGAAAATAGATTGTAGGGGTTCAAGTCTGACTTTGGGAAGACCAGTAAGGAGGGAATTGCAATAGTCGATGCGGGAGATGATGAGTGCATGAATTAATGTTTTTGAGTTGATGTGGGGAATAAATGACAGTTGTGAATCAAGGATTACACCTAGGCAAAGAGCTTGCGGGGAGGGATTTATGGTCATGTTATCGACAGAAATAGAAATGTCAGGCAGGAAGCTTCTGTTTTTGGGTGGGAATATTATTAATTCAGTTTTTGAAAGATTGAGTTTGAGTTGGCGAGAAGACATCCAAGATGAAATGGCAGAAAGACAGTCAGTAACGCGAGACAACACAGATGGTGAAAGATCAGGAGAGGATAGATAAATTTGTGTATCATCAGCATAGAGATGATACTGAAATCCAAAGGAGCTTATTAATTTTCCAAGAGAAGTGGTGTAGATAGAGAATAGCAGAGGACCTAGGACTGAGCCTTGTGGAACTCCAACTGATAAAGGAAGCGGAGCAGAGGTGGATCCAGAGAAATTAACACTGAAAGAGCGATTAGATAGGTAGAATGAGAACCAGGATAGGACAGTGCCTTCAAGACCTAGGGATTGCAGCGTTTGTATGAGGAGAGAGTGGTCAACAGTGTCAAATGCAGCAGAGAGATCCAGGAGAATTAGAAGAGAGTGTTGGTTATTATTTTTTGCTGTGATCAAATCATTGACAACTTTGGTCAGCGCAGTCTCTGTGGAGTGTTGAGAGCGAAAGCCTGACTGAAGAGGATCAAATAGGTTGTTTGCTGTAAGAAAGTGTGTGAGGCGTGTGTAGGCAATTCTCTCGAGAAGCTTGGAGGGGCATGGGAGCTGGGGCGGTAATTTATGAGAGCGTTAGGGTCAGAATTCTGTTTTTTTAAAATGGGAGTAATCACTGCATGCTTGAAAATAGATGGAAAAATACCAGTAGAAAGAGATAGATTACAGATTTTAGTTAGAGGGGGAATGAGCACAGGAGACAGGGACATACCCATTTGTGAGGGAATGGGATCAAGAGGACAGGAGGTAGAGTAGGAAGATGAGAAGAGAGTAGAAACATCTTCATTTGTGGGATCAAATGAAGAGAGAGTGTCAGAGGGTGCTACAAAGGAATTGAGCAGATTGCTTGTCAAGGGAGATACCATTTCAAGCCTGATCTTATCAATTTTGTCCTTGAAATAGGAAGCAAGATCCTGTGCACTGATGTTAGTTGAGGGATTTGGGGCAGGAGGATTCAGAAGAGAGTTAAATGTGTTAAAGAGGCGTTTGGGGTTAGAAGCCTGAGCATAGATGAGAGATCGGTAGTATGCTTGTTTAGCAGTGTCCAGAGCATTTCTGTAGGAGTGGTAGATATCAGTATATGTGATGAAATCATTAGAGGCACAAGATTTACGCCAGTGACGTTCTGCTTTACGAGAAAGTTTTTGTAGAGTTCGTGTTACTGTAATGTGCCATGGTTGGCAACGAATTCTACGCAAAGTATGTAGTGTCGCTGGAGCCACTTGATCCAGGGCAGTTGCTAGGGTTTCATGAAAATGGGGTACTGCCCGATCAGGGGAGGATAATGTAGAAATTGGGGAGAGAAGGTGTTGGAGAGAGGTGGAAAACTGTTGAAAATCAATAGCGTTGATATTCCTGCTGTTGTGAGGAGGCTTGGAAGAGTTTGACACTAGGGAGGGTAAAGAACTGGGGGTGAGTGAGTAGCTAATAAGGTGATGATCCGAGAGGGGGAAAGGAGTGTTAAGGAAATTAGAAACTGAGCATAGTCTAGAGAAAACAAGATCAAGACAGTGGCCATCCTGATGAGTAGTGGATTCAATCCACTGGGAGAGGTCAAGTGAGGAGGTTAGAGAGAGTAGTTTGGAAGCAGCATTGGAACGTGGATTAGAAATAGGGATGTTGAAATCACCCATGATGATGGTGGGGATATCAGTAGATAAGAAGTGAGGGAGCCATGCAGAGAAGTGTTCAAGAAATTGTTGGTGTAGACCAGGGGGGCGATAGATGACATCAACATGCATAGAGAATGGGTTAAAAATCCTAACAGCATGTACTTCAAAAGATGTGAACGTGAGTGATGGGACACTTGGTAGAACTGTGAATGTGCACTGAGGGAAGAGAAGTAGTCCAACCCCCCCTCCTTGTCTGACTCCAGGTCTGGGGGTGTGGGTGAGATGGAGACCACCATGTGAAAGGGCTGCAGGTGAGGCAGTGTCTGAATGCGTGAGCCATGTTTCTGTTATTGCTAGAAGCTTGAGGTTGTATGAGAGAAAGAGATCATGTACGGAGGTAAGTTTGTTACACACAGAGCGTGCATTCCAAAGGGCACATTTAAAGAGGGGAGACAGGTTATGTGTTTGAGGTTTGATGGATTTCTGTAGTGTTTAGATATATGTGTGTGATAGAATTAAGGGGGACCTGGATTAGGTGATATATCACCAGCTAATAGAAGCAGGAAGGACGAAAGGTAGGAAAGATGATTGTAAGATGTGTGTCCTTTTAGTTTCTGGCGGCAGGGTGAGGCTGTTAAAGTTATTGAATTTAAATAGCAAAAGAGTTTATGAGTGTTCACTAGAGGTGAGTGAAGTAATGAAGGGGCAATGTGGACAGAGGTGTGTGTTGCAAGATGGGTGAGGGATGATATAGTCCTAAAGATAATGCCATGAAAAGAGATAAAGTAAAATATTTTGGCAAGCATTGGGATTATGAGTCAAATAACAAAATAAGGAATTAAAGGAATTGCCTAATTGCAATGTCCAGTGTAATCAGAATATGCTTTATCTCAACCATAAGGCAGCGTAAAAATAATAATGACTGGTCGATATGAATTTGTATACTTCTTTTTTTAGAAGTTTAGAATAATTGGCGATCATATATAACTAATTCTTACTTGGCGAATTTTATAACCTCCCGTCAGGAAGATCCCGGGGGTAGAGCAGTTGGTAAGTGCATTGTGTCAACATGGTTCCTCCCCCTGCCATGTAATGCTGAGATTCATGCTTTCACACCACTATTGGCATCACGGAGGCTGCCTACTTTGCCAGGAGTCCTGCCCGAGATTCACGAGCCTCACGGAAATTCCAGGAGAGTAGACTAGCATGAACTAACTGTTACAAGTATATCCTCAGTGGGTTTAAAGTACATGCTACATTGCAGATGATACATGATAGTGCCATGTAGCACTACCTTGTGTAAGCTTCAAATGTCATCAGAGAAAGTGTTTTATATACTATCTATAATTAGCGTCACTTAATGTAATGTTAGAGTAGGCTACAGATTTTGGTTGTGATGTTGGTCATATGAGTCCCACTGTCGCCTGTAAGAGCAGCAATCTGCAAACCGTAATGTTAAAAACTGGACTTTAAAGCAACAGTTCATTATTCAGAGTTGCAGTGAACAGCAGATAATCAATTCAGGATGGAGCTCTCATCAGCTAAAGCTTTTAACACTTTATTTTCCAACGATCAGTCTGCACATTAGGGGGCCTATTTAGTAATGATTGGGTTTCGCCCTGTTAATTATTATCTGTCATCGCAACGATGATAGATGACTTTTCAAGGGACTTTAATAAACAAGTCATGTCGGGACAGCGCATTCAATAGGAGGCTGTCCCAGCAATGACTATTTTTTAACCAAGACTGGGTTCTGACCCAGAGTCTCACTGCGCTTACGTGACCATGCGTGATCTTTAGATGGTGGTAAGTATCGGGGTCAAGCTCTGAGAAGCTAAGCTTTTTGGAGCTTGATAAAATTGCGCAGACCGCAGTTCCCACTGAGTATTATGGGGACTGAGGTTTAATGCGGCAATTTGCCTAATGCAGGAGATAGCTCGAATTTTCTTAAATGAACATCTTACTTAAAAATGCCTAAACCATGCCGATAAAACAGTTTGCGCATGGTTTAGGCCTTTACAAATAGGCCCCTCGAAGAGATACATCCAAATGGTAGTAACGCTGGGATCTGGTTTCTCACATCAACAAAACATCAACAGACTTCACTATATCACATAACGCTTTTTTTTTTTAATGGATCCCATCCAGCGAGCGTACATTTATATATATTGACATTTGGACAGCAGCTGAGAATATATATAACTGACCCTTTACAAGTCTGCACGCATTTGTTGCTGTCGTATAATCCACATTGACCATCAGTCTTCTATTTAATGTGCCCATTTGGTAAACGAGGATCTAATGACCCTAAAAACAGGAAGAGGAATCTCGTGGCTGTCCGGCACCATAAAAGTGTTTACGTACAACGTCCTCATGACTGGAAGAGAGTTAATTAAACATATGTGGAAAAAAAGATCGAATGATCTTATTAGCAAGTGATTAATGAATTTTGGCACCTAAATTTAGATGACGCGGCACAAACTATTGGAGTATTTCTAGAATTTAACGCTGCCATAACTTCATAGATACACCGCCCCCCGATAATTAAGAAAGTCATTATTATATAGTATGTGATTTATCACTGGATATCGGGATAAGCTCCCTAACTCCATCCATCATGAACAGCTCATTTCCTCTAAACTAACAAGAAAACGGCCTCCTACCGCGGATCCAGCGACAGATGTGAAGATCGCAGCCAATATATGCCCTATTGCTTCTATTCTGTATATAAATCATAACTGACAGTGATTCATTTCTTTATTAATATTGATGTTTTCAAGAGAATAAAACATGTTTAATGTAAGAGACGTGCAATTCGGGGTGGGATTTTGAGTTAATCTGCTGCATGCTCAGCCAATCTTTTATACATAGGAAATGCCTTTGGTACGTATAATGGTTTTGCAATAAAGATTTGTATGCGGGCCCCAGGCTGACAAGATACTAATGGCATATTACCTCTACTCCTAATAAGACATATTAAAGGAGGCTTATTAAACCTGCAGGAATGACTGTTATCAGACATAATTCAGAGCCTAATAAGACTGAAAACAGGGGGCAATAGCTTTCGGTGAGTACATGCAATGTCAATCTTATTACCACTGTAGTAGTATCTGAACTTCTGCATATACAATACGATGCAAGGTGGATTGGATCTTAGGTTTAGTGTCCCTTGAAAATATAACTATTGCATGTTGCTTATTATTTATAAAAAATTCTGAAAAGTCAATCTTTCATTGTGGCTAGTGCACAAAACTGAATCCATTCTGATGGCTGTTATACTGTACAATACAGAGTCTGGAAAGCCTTATAGCCAGGGCCATATTTTCCATTGGGCACGATGGGCAGCTGCCCGGGGGCCCCACGGGCAAGGGGGCCCCATAGGCACGGCTCTTAATGAGAATAAATAATTCTTCAAAAGTAAAAAACCTGCAAAAAAAACCTTCAAGGGTCACTGAGCAAGTACATCTATCTATCTCTATCTCTATATATCTATATCTATATCTATATACATCTATATATCTATGTCTAGGGGCCCCGGTACACTACTTTGCCCGGGGGCCCATAATGTTGTTAAGATGGCCCTGCTTATAGAGTCCATTTTGCTGCAGAGCCTAATTATGGTGGTTGGTGTAAAGTACAGGACCCACATTCCTGGTGGCTTGTATAGAGTACATAATCTCAGGGTAAGGTGGCTAGTGTTTAATACAAATCCCCATTTCCTAATGACTAATCCACAATGCAATCTGCACTTCCAGTGGCTAATGTACAATATACATCCCAGTTTGGTGATAAGTTAACTCACCTGCACCTGTCATAACCCATCACAGTAAAGAATTAGGCATACTTGCCTCCTCACCTAGAAAGTCCGGGACACTGATGCATTTTGGGGCACCCTCCTGGCAGAGGATGCCGTGGGTAGCGCCTTGATGATGTGAATTATGTCATCCTGACCCTGACCACAATGAGCAATGATGCAAATCATGCCGCTGTGCACGGGAAGTGGGGGGTCTATGATGTGAAATTCGTGTAGTCACAATCCGCGGCTCCAAAACATAAGCAAGCATAGAATTAAGGTCGCTATAACTATTAATAGAACCTCAATGCTTATGTAATAACAAGGTGCCATTAGCACAAATTGACTGTCAGTTATAGTGACCAATCAGATCAATCAAGAGCCCCCTCTATTACCTTTAGTATGGGAAAAAAATGTTAGGTAGATTAATAACATTGAAAGGAAAACAGTAAACTGAAGAAACATAAACCATGTTTATACTGTGTGAACAAACCACTGTTGTCACTCACTACACAGTCGGTATCCTGGCCCAGCAGGCAGTCCTAGTCTTACATGGAGAGCCCCTGCACACAGACACTGATTCCTATGTAACACCAGTAGAACCCAGAAGTAATATGAGCATTGTCTTTGCTGTACTTCCTGCCTGATACCATATAGAGGTTCATGGAGGGAAAAGAAACACAATGCAACCCAGGGACTTGGGTAAATACAATAATGAAGGAGGGGGGGTTGAATCCCATGTAAGGTAGGGATGTGCATTTGGGGACTGTGTGCTGGTGGATGTCCTGTGCAAACTGTCTGATGATGGAGGTCAGTGCTAAGAGGGGGTTCTGTGCAATGAGTGGTATTTTTGTAATGGAGTCAATGCATTTGGGAGGCATATCCCAGCATACAGAAGAAAAAAAGTGATACACATATCCCAGCATACAGAACAGGAGAAGTGGTACTATGCAGTTATCACATATCTCAGTATACAGAACAGGAGAAGTGGTACTATGCAGTTGTCCCATATCTCAGCATACAGAGCAAGAGAAGTGGTACTATGCAGTTATCACATATCTCAGCATACAAGAGAAGTGATACTATGTAGTTATCACATATCCCAGTATACAGAACAGGAGAAGTAGTACTATGCAGCTGTCACATATCCCAGTATACAGAACAGGAGAAGTGGTACTATGCAGTTAACACATATCCCAGTATACAGAACAGGAGAAGTGGTACTATGCAGTTATCACATATCCCAGAATACAAACAGGAAAAGTGGTACTATGCAGTGGTCACATAACCCAACATACAGAACAGGAGAACTAAATTACTTGGATGGGTTTTATGCTCTGAACAAACTTTAGGTCACATAAGTTGTCCAACTTTTTCCGTTTTATCTCTATAAATAGGTTAATGATGAAAAAAGTCATCACACACTGCAGCTGCAACAGTGACACCTGCTGGTTACATACCTGCAATGCTCTCTATCAGGTAAAACATAATGCAGACAAGTACAAGTCTTTGGAGAAAATATTCCAATATGTCTGATATTCAGACAATTTATAGTTCCTAACGGCTGTAAGAACTATTTAGAGTCCTCTCATTATTAATATTTTCCAGGGGACTGGTTCTCATGCACAATCATATACTGTCCTCTAAGCCAGAGAATGCCCCTTCCTCTTCAGCACCCACTACCCATTCCTGTCAGTCATGGAGGATTTACATCTCCTCTAAGTGGGAATATACAGTGCTGGTATGAGGTATGTAGTGCTCACCAATGAATGTAGTTATAGGGTGCACTGTACGGTCTAAAATGTTCCATCCACATTTTTTATATACTTGAAATAAACTTGAAATAGAGCTCACCGCTGCTGTGTTCAAAGTGAAGAGCTTATAGAACAGAGCAGACTCAGAGTCACTGACAGCTTGGCAGTATTGCATTGCAGAAATGCACTGTGTGGATTGGTTGATATACACAGACAGGGGCGTGGTCAGTGGTGTCTCAGAGCAGCTTGGTTTCAGCTGTTTTGACCTACATCAAAACACTGTCCTCAACATGTGGTGGGGCTTCATCTCGGTCTATAATGAAGAGGGGTGCAGTAATATTTTATAACAAAGCTGATGAAATCTCAGGGTAACGCTGATCAATGTATTTTAACTGCATACTTTATATATGAAAATACAATTGTTAGGAGTTATTGGTCCACAATGAACTGGAGCTGAGGAGGTCTGATCTAGTTTCTTGTTCATTTTACTACAGCAACAACGTATCTCATCAACGTGATGGAATAGAGGAAAGAAACATTATTCAACGGGTTATTTGGCTTAAATGCCTTGAAATCTTTACATTTCACATCTTGAAATGGATGTTCTGGTGGGCAGAGCTAATCAGGGCCAGGAATGTGTCTGGCAGGATATCTTTAGGGCATAATAAGAAGAGAGAAAAGAGTCAAGACTCTGCCTTCTCCTGCCCGCTCTGATGACCTGTTTCCATTATTAAACCCTCCTCAGTCATTCATCTTGCAGGAAAGTTGCATCTCAACTTCCCCTCCAGCTTGCAGAATCTGATGCCCCGTCTGTTCAATACCCAAAACATACATTATTCTGTCTTGAAGACTTGTTTAATACCAAGAACACAAAATAGGCCCCAGCCGAGGGAATGGATCCTGGTACATTGCCAGATTCCTGTTTACATTCAAAGGCATGTGGATGAAAAGAGATAATCCTTCCTTGTATTAGCATGATCTACAATTTTTTGGAAAGTGTGAAAAGACACTTTCTGACAGTCATGTGATATATACAATAAAGTTTTCGTACAACTTCAGATATTTGGGATTGCATTAGTGCATTTTGGAGGTGAAAGTTTACCTTTGTACTCCCCATGGCACAAAGCACTCCTGGCTGCAGAGACCGTCTATGACTTTCATAACTTGTCCGCTTCGCCGACACTGGGGTTAATTAACAATGGTCAGAGCAGAACAGCGCAATTACCAGAAATGCAAATCTGTGATGTCACTGTGTTTGAGAACAGAGTGGGCATTGCAAAGCTTTAGGCTAAATTTGATGCATTGCCCTCACCCTCCACGGCCATTAAGATCCATAACCCCATCCTCCACTGCATCCTATACATCAGAAAGAATGCCTGAAAGAAAAAGAATTATCAATCTACTATAGGGGCAAACGCAGGATATGTAGCGGGGGGGGGGCTTCCACACCACGACGCCAATGGGCGTGACAAGCACACATGGGGGCGTGGCTATAATTTTGCTCTCCAAGACTCCAACACTTCCTATCCCCACAATATACATGGACAATGCTGTGTGCACTACTATTAGGTGCACGCAGCTCTCCCTTTTCAAGCAGAGCTGTGTGAAGCGGGGGCAGGTCCAGCCACCTCAATTATACAGTGCCCCAGGCTTGGAGGGGGTTTCCAGGCACTAGAACCCCCCCCCCCTCGGTTTGCCTACGTACTAATAATTGATTAAAAATACATGGGTGCGGGGGAGTGGAAGTAGGAAACAAACTAAAGAATTACACATAGATGTTATTTGATTACCCTCTCAGAGTCTCAGGGTTATCTCTGACCTAAATAGATGTGGATGAGTTGATCATAAATTATATTGCTCCCTAAATGAAAGCCTAGATTTTTATAAGCACCAATTAGCTATTTTGTAACAATAAAGAATAGTTTTAAAGGCTTATTAGTATTAGTGGATGTCATCAGAACTTTAATTACAATCTGGATCCCTGATTTCCATTTTTTTTCCCACTATTCCACTGTATTTGAAGCTGTAGAGAGACTCTGGAGTCTAACATGCAATATTGTAGAACCACAAAGAAACCCACCAGTGGAGAATTTTAATGAGATTGACTGTTGTTGTTAATGGAGCCACTCTAGATTTTTTAAATAGAGAAAAACAATGTTGAAATACAGATAAAGCATTAATAAAATAACCAGCAAGGGATGTTTGAACAATTGTTCAGTGTTACAATGTTCTGGGAATCGTGTAAATTGTTTTGTTTAACCTCCCCCGCTCCCCTCCCGTCCTTTACTTTCCAATTAAAGAGAGAACCACGCTTCAAATAAAATGTTTTTCATTTATGACTGTGCAAAAGTGCAATTGTGTTCAAAAGGGCTTTAGAACCAAAAGAACCAGAAGGTCAGTTGTTAAGTATGAATCCTAATACATATGGAAGCCTGTTGTAGGGTTTATGTCTCAGCTGACAGTTCCTTGTTCAAAATACTTTGCTATTTTAAACTGTCTCTTATGTTTTAAAGTATCCCTGTTTTTGGACCTTGTTGCAAGGTGGAGAATCAGTCATTTGTGATGGGTTAAGTCCCCATGGCATCTGATAGCTTGCCATCCTCCTCACATAACTGGATGGGGTTATGTTCTTTATAAGGCATGACAGTTCAGTCTATATTGGTCCACTAGAAGGAAAGATAATTTAAGTTGAAGAGTAGGCCTAGTGCTGTTAACATATCCCGAACCTCTATACTCCTGACATCACCCGAGTTATATGTTGATGTGCTCAATTACTGTACACTTGTCACTGTTCTCCTGATTACTGTACACCTGTCACTGTGTTCCTGATTACTGTGCTTCTGTCACTGTGCTCCTGATTACTGTACACCTGTCACTGTGCTCCTGATTACTGTACACCTGTCACTGTGTTCCTGATTACTGTACACCTGTCACTGTGCTCCTGATTACTGTACACCTGTCACTGTGCTCCTGATTACTGTACACCTGTCACTGTGCTCCTGATTACTGTACACCTGTCACTGTGCTCCTGATTACTGTACACCTGTCACTGTGTTCCTGATTACTGTACACCTGTCACTGTGCTCCTGATTACTGTACACCTGTCACTGTGCTCCTGATTACTGTGTACCTGTCACTGTGTTCCTGATTACTGTGCTCCTGATTACTGTACACCTGTCACTGTGTTCCTGATTACTGTACACCTGTCACTGTGCTCCTGATTACTGTACACCTGTCACTGTGTTCCTGATTACTGTACACCTGTCACTGTGCTCCTGATTACTGTACACCTGTCACTGTGTTCCTGATTACTGTACACCTGTCACTGTGCTCCTGATTACTGTACACCTGTCACTGTGCTCCTCATTACTGTACACCTGTCACTGTTCTCCTGATTACTGTACACCTGTCACTGTGCTCCTGATTACTGTTCACCTGTCGCCGTGCTCCTGATTACTGTACACCTGTCACTGTGTTCCTGATTACTGTACACCTGTCACCGTGCTCCTGATTACTGTACACCTGTCACTGTGTTCCTGATTACTGTTCACCTGTCGCCGTGCTCCTGATTACTGTACACCTGTCACTGTGTTCCTGATTACTGTGCACCTGTCACTGTGCTCCTGATTACTGTACACCTGTCACTGTGCTCCTGATTACTGTACACCTGTCACTGTTCTCCTGATTACTGTACACCTGTCACTGTGTTCCTGATTACTGTACACCTGTCACCGTGCTCCTGATTACTGTACACCTGTCACTGTGCTCCTGATTACTGTGCACCTGTCACTGTGTTCCTGATTACTGTGCACCTGTCACTGTGTTCCTGATTACTGTACACCTGTCACTGTTCCTGATTACTGTACACCTGTCACTGTGCTCCTGATTACTGTGCACCTGTCACTGTTCTCCTCATTACTGTGCACCTGTCACTGTGCTCCTGATTACTGTACACCTGTCGCTGTGCTCCTGGATTACTGTGCACCTTTCACTGTGCTCCTGATTACTGTACACCCGTCACTGCGTTCCTGATTACTGTACACCCGTCACTGTGCTCCTTATTACTGTACACCTGTCACTGTGTTCCTGATTACTGTACACCTGTCACTGTGCTCCTGATTACTGTACACCTGTCACTGTGTTCCTGATTACTGTACACCTGTCACTGCGTTCCTGATTACTGTACACCTGTCACTGTGCTCCTTATTACTGTACACCTGTCACTGTGCTCCTGATTACTGTACACCTGTCACTGTGTTCCTGATTACTGTACACCTGTCACTGTGCTCCTGATTACTGTGCTCCTGATTACTGTACACCTGTCACTGTGCTCCTGATTACTGTGCTCCTGTCACTGTGTTCCTGATTACTGTACACCTGTCACTGTGTTCCTGATTACTGTACACCTGTCACTGTGCTCCTGATTACTGTGTTCCTCAACTTCTGACTATAAAGGTCATATGATTGTAACTTCCCTGGTACCTCAATAGCACCTGCTACTGACATTACTCTGGACACTTTTCGATGTGGCAGTATTATTCAATAAAATAACAATACATTGACAGAAGTAAAAAATTCCACTTTTAATAAGTAAATAGCACCCAATCTGTTATATATTCCATTAATTAGTTGTTATACTAAATTCCCAAATATTGTAAATTTTCATGAATAAATTAGCTGCGTTTAACAAGAATTTCTCTGTGTTGATTGAATTTCTTGTTAAACCAAACCCCAAATATTGTTAAATGCATAATAAATATGTTGGCTTAAAAAAAAAACATTTTGTTATATATTTTTCTCTCGAACTGCAGAATAAATACTCTGTTAAAACTTTAAAAACTGTGTGATAACGAAGGGACAGTGCCGCAATGTGGGGAAAAAATAGCTATTCACGGTTAAGTGAACTGCCCCCTAAAAGTTCTTCTTTGGTTATTTAATTGTCTGGAGGCATGCTCCAGAGCCAAGCAGAATCTCGAGAGGGGAACATTTTAAAGGAAACAATATAAGAAATAAATAAAAAAATACTTCTGTAAGATAAACAACAGTTCTAGCAGTAAACAGAGGAGACAAAGGAACACAGCGCGTCCTCTAGAGAGGTGGCTGAGATGCTTTCATCTGATCTGTGTCACTCACTTATCACATCAGCAGGAATTTCTACCCACAGTCTGATGGAATATAAAATATAGCAGTCATAAAAGAGATGCAAAGCTCTAGGTGAGGCCCGCTGTGTCTGGCTGTGAAGTCCATGCATAACAATCAGTGACGCTGGCGTTGTTTCCAATATGGAACACAGCGTGAAGCCCCGGCATCCCCACCCACTCATCAATGTTTAACTTTAAAATTGCACAGTATGGGGGTCTCATTGACGTCTTCTTTATTCCAATGTTTGTTTCAGGCGCCTTACAGCAAAATGTGGAACTAAACGTAGCATGTATTTCCCCCCCCCCCCCCTCCAGAACACAGCTGTTTATGCAGATTGCTGACTGTTGTTTAGGAAACTCTTTATTCTGCTGATGGAGGTGGTGCAGAGATAGTTAGCAATGTGCCTATGTGTATATATATATATATATATATATATATATATATATGTGATAGGTGCAACAGACGGATGGCGCACTGGTGAGGTTTGCAGTTTATGCTAAACAAAGTGGGAACAGATGAATAGGCATGAGGATAAAGTGCAAGACTCTGGGTTGGTATTCAACAGTGTATGCAATAATCCAGTTCTTAAATCCAAATGCTAGACACAGAATGAACAACCGTATCAGACTCTGGTGTACAGAGAATTAACTCCAATGTCACAATAAACATGCATGTGCAATTACTGGTCAAACAGAGCTGGCTGGACCAGTGTCCTAGCCCACAAGTTCTCCAATAATATATCAGCAAAGGGACAGGGATCAATAGAGGGTAAATGATGAAGTACAGTTGACCAGGTAACAATGTAATAGTTGGAAGCGTACCGAAAGGTAATATAAAAACAGCTTATCTGTATCAGGGTCTCCGAGAGGGAATCACAGCTCCATATAGTGTGTCAGGAACAGGTAACCAGCAGGTGTAGTATGCAGTAGTTCTTGGTCTCGGGCAGCTGTCCCCACGCAAACACCGCTAACAAACTCCAATCAACCGAAATAGTGAAGATAAAGGAGCCATATAGTGTAGTAATTTATGTACAGAGAATTTATTCAGCAATAATATAAAATGCACACTCACATTGTACAAAATAATAATAAGCTTATCTGTGTTAGGCAGTAGGTCAGCTTATACCAGTATGGATCCCTGTGAGGTTCTACAGGTGTTACCAGTGATCTCCGCACAGGAGTATCAGGGTATACACATTAAATGTCCAGGATGGTAGAGTGGCCTAAGGCAATGTATACAGATAGTAGAAGGGCCTCAACGCATTTCATCGTAAATAGACTTCTTCAGGAGGAAATATGAGATGCCCATGTTCGGGGCTTGTTTATATACTGTTTATGATGGCCACTGCGCATACATACATACATACATACATACATACACACATATATACTATGCATCTTTGCATTATTGATTCACATCTGCATGACTACAGATTTTGTATGTACCTCATCGCTGTAAATCAAAGCCAACTCCATGAGGACCATCACCCCCTCCTCCCTCCCCCTAAACAATATCAACATAGCTCAGGGTTGTGTGAAGAAAGTGGCTAAAGCTTTTTTTCTAATAGGAGGAGCACATACCACAAGGCCATGGATACTGTGCCCAACCTATATACTAGTAGGCCATGGATACCTGGCCCAACCCACATACTTAAAGGCCACTGTGCCTATCCTGCATATCAGAGGGTCATATCAGTCCTGGTTGGGCACCATCTACCCCTCAAAATTAATTCCCAGTGCTAATGAAAAGGTGTTAATAACCCACCAGGAGATGAACCTCAAGACTCAGATGCCTAACTAAGATGGAACCTATGTGCCTGAGATAATCCGTCACTTTCTTGAATTAATCTCCCTTAGACTCCTGTTGTTTGCCCTCGTGCTCACAGTTTGTCCCCAAATCATCAGGATTATCCAGGAACAAACTATAAAGCAACTGTCTAACAGCTGACTGATCAGAGCCACATAGCTGCAAATGTTATGGGAAAGTTCCATAAACATTAACTAGAAGCACATCTGCAGACCCTGGCCATATCAGGGACAATACGAGCTCAGTACATGTATATCTGATCTGCAGTACACACAAGGTTCACCCATATGGCTTCTAACCTCAATAATCCACTGCAGATTTAGTGGTGTGTCAGTGCTTGTAATACTATACTCCAACCTGGATTTCTGCTGTTCCAGCAGTGCAGAAGTGATCAAGTCTGCTGCCCTTGATACTTGGGCTCTCCTTGCAATCAGGGCCAGGTTATTGGTGAGCTAATGTTTTTGCAGTTATGGTTCCTTTGATTCAGTCCTGATCCTGCTATCCTGAGTTCCTGTTATTCTGATCCTTCAATCCTGAGTTCCCGACACCTTGTTCCCAGTGTGCCGGGAACAGGGTGCCAGGAATCCACACACTTAAAGTGGTCAGAAGCCTCATCTAAGTGTCATGAGGACTGATGAATACAAGGGAAGCAAATAACCGTTCCGCACCTTTTCTGACGTATCATTTTACATGTATTTTATCTTACATTTCAGTATTGAATCTGATCTGCCGTGTTTCAATGACTTTTATTTTGTCACGGCCCGTAAATACTAATCTGCAAATCGTTGCTTTATCTCTTACAGCTATATAATACTGTTTTTGTTGTCTAATAGAGTTTCCTATAACGGTGGGAATACAACACAAAAGAAAAATCTACACTTATTAATATGATACATTAAAGAATTGTCACCTTTTATTTATTTGTTCTATCGTCCTTTCATCCTGCACAGAAAATTGGTGAAATTACTACCATCATGACCCTCATGGGTAACACCCAATTCTCCCCAAGCACACGGCTGTGAAATCATCCAGGAAACCACAGAGAAGGTGGAACTTGGGACTAGTTATGGTCCTCGTTTGGGTACTATGATCTGCGTGGGACCCTCATTAAACTCTTTCCCCCTAAAAAATAAAAGACATACTTTCTGCAGTATTGAATATGTTTAATTGTATTCAATATTATTTCAAATATCACACAGCTGTAATAACTGGGATAATGAAAAGCATTGGCACATTATAGAGTGAAAACTTGTAATCTGACTGATGTTGATGGAAATGGACATCTTGACATTGTAGATTTTGTCTCAAGGCGTTGATTTTATTCACCGCCAAAGTGTTCATGTATTAACTATATGTATTATCTATCCATAGTCTATGTATGTGTATATGCATGGACATATCTGTAGGATACAAATTATATATAAATCAGATAAACTTAGAAATACAACATTTAATATGCACAGTGATTACTGATCCCCAAGAGTGACCTCTATACAATACACAGAACATTCTAGTGACCTCTATACAATACACAGAGCATTCTAGTGACCTCTATTCAATACACAGAACAATCTAGTGACCTCTATACAATACACAGAACATTCTAGTGACCTCTATTCAATACACAGAACAATCTAGTGACCTCTATACAATACACAGAGCATTCTAGTGACCTCTATTCAATACACAGAGCAATCTAGTGACCCCTATACAATACACAGAACATTCTAGTGACCTCTATTCAATACACAGAACAATCTAGTGACCTCTATACAATACACAGAGCATTCTAGTGACCTCTATACAATACACAGAACATTCTAGTGACCTCTATTCAATACACAGAGCAATCTAGTGACCCCTATACAAAACACAGAGCATTCTAGTGACCAATATACAATACTGAGTGCATTTTAGTGACCTCTATACAATAAAGAGATTATAATGACCTCTATATAGTGCAGAAAACATTCTGGTGACCTAGCTATAATACACAGAACATTCTAGTGACCTATATACAATACACAGAGCATTCAAGTGTCCTATATACAATACATAACGCATTCTAGTGACCAATATACAATACAGACTACATTCCAGAGACCTCTACACAATAAGGGGAGCATTTAATGACACCTATACAAATACACAGAACATTTTAGTGACTTATATACAATACACAGAGCATTCTATTGACCTATAAACAATACTGAAAGCATTCTAGTGACCTTGGTACAATAAAGAGAACATTATAATGACTTTTTTATAGTGCAGAGAACATTCTAGTGACCTCTATAAAATACACTGAACATCATAGTGACCACTATACAATACACAGAGCATTCTACTGACCTTTAGAATACACAGAGCATTCTAATGATATACAATACACAGAGTATTCTAGTGACCTGTATACAATACACAGAGCATTCTAGTGACCAATAAACAAAACTGAAAGCATTCTAGTGTCCTTGATACAATAAAGAGAACATTATAATGACCTCTTTACAGTGAAGAGAACATTCTAGTGACCTCTATAAAATACATTGAGCATTCTAGTGACCTATATACAAAGCACAGAGCATTCTAGTGATCTGTATTCAATACAGAGAGTGTTCTGATGTCCAATTTGCAATATAGAGAGCGTTGTTTACCTTTAAATTAAAAAAACCTTCAAACACATAAAAGTGTAGCAGATTCGGTGTCCCCTCAGTCTCATGATTTTTTTTAGCAATAAATGGGGTTAAACCCAGCAGAATTTGAGGAGAAATATTTAAATCACTGATGGGAGTGGTCCTAAATTGGTAGGAGGGAGATTGATTTCCTGCAGGCAGTTCCAAACACCGGGATGTTGTCTTGCACCCTATGAACACTTAAGGCTAATAAATTACTTTTTTTGATTAAAATAATGTTTCAGTATAATGTCTCTTTAGTTCCCATCCATAAACATAGATAGAACACTGCCATCTAGTGTCTAAATCATAATTAGAACATCGGGATATAGGTGTCATATCGCCAAGCAGTGGCGTTTATACAAACCACTCTTTTGTGATACTCAGCAAGAAAATGATTAAGAATTCCTCCGATATAAAAGTGACAATTATTTGTTTTGCTATTTTAAAGTAGCTGCTTTTGTGTCTCTTGTGTAACGTTCTACCGAGGTGTTTGAAGTCACACAGCAAGACGGCATCCTTTGTAATGGCAAAGACTGGTGCAGTCTTGTGATTAGCGATATAGATGCATTAATGTTGCAGATCAAGCATGAAAATGGCAAAAATTATGTTTCATTCTGTGTAAGAGATATTACAATGTGCTACATGGGGTATTCCTGTTACTAATGTCCTTATTATAACTACCTCAGAGATGGCATCTGCTCCCTTCACTGTGGGTTTTTTTTTCTGCAACCTGCATGCACAAAAGTCTATTTTAACAACCAAGGGGTAGATTTACGAAACCTTCCAAATAGAAACATGGAGGTGTTGGCCACAGCAACCAACCAGATTCCAGCTATAATTTTCTACAATGTATTAGATAAATGGTAGGTGGAATCTGATCGGTTGCCAACGATAACACCTCCACTTTTCCTTTTTAGAAGGTTTAGTAAATCAACCCCAAAGAGTCCAAATGTGCAGTTAGACAGTGATATAACCAAACTTTTTCACCAGGTGAACGCCGTATATGCCCCAAGCAAGCTGAAGTCACAAACCACGAGGTGCCACGGACAGACCAAATCATCACAGCAAACCAGGAAACGTATCACGAGACAGGAATATAAATATCAATCACAATCTGGATGTAAATGACCCACTACTAACATATGAAAAATTGGGGTCTCCATCTGGGGATGGGCTTTATGGCTGTGTCTTTAAATCAGCATTACAGGCAGACTGCAATCCAAATGTATAGGGGCGTAACAGTGCACTGTTGGGCTCCGTAGCAAACTTTGGGTTTGCCTCTCTTGCCTCCTGGACCCCCTATCTACTCTCAATAAAGCAGAGCGGTGGGGGCCTTAAGTGAGAATGCGTGGTCCGGCGCATGTGTCGTTCCTAAGACGTCTCTGTTCTGCATAGGACCTTGAGGTTAGCATGGGCCTCATGTGACGGGGGTAGGGGGGGGGGGCACCATTGCCAGATCCCCTACCCTCTGGGACCCATATCCACAGTATTCCCTATTGTTACTTGAGATACTCAGGCTTGGTTCCCCGAGAACCGTACAGACCCGAACTTAGCAGATCCGAGCCGAGCCGGCTCGGTACTTCCGAGCGCTTTGGGAATTGAAAACGAGGCAAAACATCATCGTTACGCTGTCGGATCTCGTGAGTTTTGGATTCAATAAGTACCGCCCTCCACGGTGATCCAGCGCCATTTCAAAGAGGGCAGTGTCATCGGTAGAATAGAAAGAGGAGGGGTAGCAGTGTTCTTCAAAGTCTGCAGTGACAATCAGGAGAGCTCCATTGTTCCATTGCTAATTGTCTTTGCTGAAATACAAATACTGGGGCTGGCAAGCTTGGTTTTCTGAATTTGCAGTCAACTTGTACGGTGTTATATAGGTTACACACAAAGAGGAGAGCCTCATTGCTCCATTGCTAATTGTCATTGCTGAAATACAAATACAAGGGCTGGCAGTCTTGGTGTAAATCTGAGGTCACATTGTACTGTGTTATATAGGTAACATACAAAGAGGAGAGCTCCATTGCTTCATTGCTAATTGTCATTGCTAAAATACAAATATAAGGGCTGGCAGGCTCGGTCTTTTAAATCTGAAGTCTTTGTTTGAAAGTGTATAAAAATAATATTGTGACCTGTGAGGTGGTCAAAATTGACTGCAAATGACTTTACATTAGTGTTATTGAGGTTAATAATTAATCATGTAGGAACAAAAAGAGAGTAAAATTATGTGATTTTAGCATATATTAGCAATTTTTCTAAAAAATACAGAACCGAAATCAAAACCAAAACCAATACACACGAGGGCGGTTTTGCCAAAACCAAAACACGAAGTTAATCCAGATCCAAAACCAAAACCAAAACAAGGGGGTCAGTAAACATCTCTAATTGTTACACACCTGCTAATGGGGATTCCTAACATTTGCAATCCCCGTAAACTTGTCTTGTCTTTTACATATCACATCCTCAAAACGATCAGCGCCAGAAAGACACTGTTACAAGTGGACCCCAAAATTCTGTATTCTCCAGGCACTATCTGACTTCACCCCAATGCACCTAACCAGGCAGGTTACTCTTAGTATAAACCTTCCACTGACAGCTGTAGTTGGATCCTTCCGATTCAGAAGCAAGAAACAGGAAGGAAACCCCAATATTCAGTATATACTATCCATCTACAATCATACAGATACTCGGCCGTATCTTATATAACACTTATTTCTCATAATCCTTCCTTTGTCTAATGCCGCTGTGATTGCTTCTAGTTACATAACTACAATACTGAACATGAAGCCTTACAGGAGCTAGGATCCTGTCTGCGGCACATGATGGGTTAAGCCTCAGGTCGTTCATTACACCAAGCTTTGTGCATAACCCGCTAAGCAGCAGATATTCTTCTTCTCATTGAACAAGTCATCTTCCTGGTTAATCTGCGGGAACCTATTTCTTACACAGGCTTCAGGTTAATAAGGTAGAGCAGATCTCTCGCACGCTGACAATCAGGGTTATTACTACAGGGGAAAAAAAAAACATAATTACTCCCATTCTAACTTCATTAGCAAAATCAATCCCACTACAAGGGTCTTGTACCATCATTGAAATCATTTAAGGTGGAGGATGATGGAAATGGACATCTTGACATTGTAGATTTTGTCTCAAGGCTTTGATTTTAATCACCGCCAAAGTGTTCACGTATTAACTATATGTATTATCTATCCACAGTCTGTGTGTGTGTATATGCATGGACATATCTGTAGGATACAAATTATATATAAATCAGATAAACTTAGAAATACAACGTTTAATATTCACAGTGATTATTGATCCCCAAGAGCTTGTTATAATCATATTGCGGCATCATATTTCCAGCTCTTATAGGTATAAATCACACATTATACCTAATATTCAACATTCACAGCGATTATTGATGCCCAAAACCTTGCCATCGATATTTCAAACCATCATATTTACACCTCTTATTGGTATAATTCACACTTCTACATCTGTCATTCACACTTGGTAAGTGTACAGTTCATTTTCTCACGGTGAAAAAAATAGCCACTGAATTATGGATCTCAAGTTAAGTCAAATAAGTTTGGGTAATGACATAAAGCTGTCACATTACAAGAAATGCAATACAGTATCAGTACAGGCATTATACAAGCACATGTAAGAGAGAGAGAGAGACAGTCTCCTGCCCTCTCTGGACTCTCTCTCACACTCTCTCTCTCTCACACTTACCATTGACGTTGTCTTGCTCCATTCAGCCAGCGAGTTACTGAGCAGAAGCAACATTAAAAGTAGCAGATTTCCGAGGCTGCTTCCCCAGATGTATGGATTGGAGCTTCATGCAAACGCTGTTTCCTCTTTTGTATTTTCCCAGTAGGTGACTGGGTATTACAGCAGCAGCAGGGCCCACATCAGCACTCTAAGTGCACGAAATGTAAAGTTACAGGGGGGCTCTGTTCTCTCTCGTTCTTTGGACTGCACATTCCTGATGGGCCAGAGCGCTTGGGCATTGCAGTTAGGTGACAAATGAGAGCGGGGAGGAATTTACATAGATATGAGATGATATTTATTTCCTATTCTATTCATTGTGGTTGAGGAAGATCCTGGGGTCTGGGGGGGGGGGGGGCAGCTGATGCCGGTGCTTGTTCTGCTCCTGATCTAGTGAGGTCTCAAAGGCAAATTGATGACAGCGAAGGAAAGGAGCTTTTAATCTTCTTTTCCATCCAGATCTGAGCAGAGTTATATAGCAGCAGCATTATAGGCTTCCTCTGACAGATGTGCATGCCTCTTATTAGATCTAACACTGTTAAGACGTTCACGGTTTCTATGTTCTCATCGGTTTTAGCAAAAGTTGACCGGGGCATGGAGACAGAACAGGTTAATACACTGCTCATGGGTACCCGGAGGTATTCTATGCATAATATATCAGCATACATATCTTACATAGACCAGACTGGACAGAGCAATGCTCTGCAATTCTCTAGGGAGGCTAGTAATGTAATAATCTGCAGAATATATCACTATATATCTGTCAGGGGGTAGATGGAACAGATCAACGTTCTGCAGATCTCTAGAGAGGTCAGTAATCTAATAATTGGCAGAATATATCACTATGTATCTGTCAGGGGGTAGATGGGACAGAGCAATGTTCTGCAGATCTCTAGAGAGGTCAGTAATGTAATAATCTGCAGAATATATCACTATGTATCTGTCAGGGGTAGATGGAACAGAGCAATGCTCTGCAGATTTCCAGAGAGGTCAGTAATGAAATAATCTGCAGAAAATACCAATATGTATCTGTCAGGGGGTAGACAGAACAATGCAATGCTCTGCAGATCTCTAGGGAGGCCAATAAATATTCTACAGAATATGTATCAAAATTAAATGTGAAAAATGCCAAAGGCGTCAATACTTTTTTAACCCACAGTATGGGTATTACAGCCAAAGTCTAATATCCAAACAATGCAAACAATTCATGCTATTTCTTTCAATAAGCCAGACAAGATGTTCCAGCATTCAGAGGACACGGGGCTGCTGGTTTGTACTGTCCGTCTTCTATTAATATCTCCTTCTGTGATGTGAACTGGCGAACACAAGAGTGGATACAGCAGCGTCACATAATAACCCGTTGTAAGGTGAATTGTGCAGGATGTAACACGCAGCCAACTCTCAGGAGACCTATTATTCACTGTAGATCCACAAAGTTCTTTTTGTCTCTTGTCCCAGGGGCTGTGTGATTGGTTGATGTTGTAGCTGTGAGGGATAAGAGTCTTGGCGTTATGGTGATGTAGGGATTAGAGGCCACAAGGTTAGGGCACTGTACCCCATGCCCGCTGTCCGCTCAGGGAACAATGTCACGTATGAAGCACATTTATCCACCAAAGTATTGTGCTCCCTAAGGGCTTCTTATATGCTGAAAGGTTTATTTATGCATCACTAAGGGGCTTATTTCTCATTACATTGCTGATTATCTTGGCGACAAAAATCAGTTATCGCCATAATATAACAAAAGGGGCCGCTGATCATTTTTTAATGATTTTAATCTTTTACTTCCATCCTGAGATGGCGACAAGAGAACAGGTTTTGCGGTGGTTTCCGGTCTGATACTAAATCTGCTTGCCCAATAAAATGCAAACTTACCGCTGGCCGCTGGCAGTAACAATAACAGTGTATTACACTGTGTCGATGGCAAAAACAGTGTATTACCGTTGGTATTTGTTTTATGGATTGGGAGAAAATAAAAAAATCCCTGTCCTCAGTGAAAAGTCTTGTTTTTTTGGCTTGTGATCAATATGAGCCTAGACCTGGGACCAAAGCAGAAGCCCCAAACTTAGACAGTGCTCGTTACTGCCTTTTACAAGTACAGAAAAAACGAAAATCAATCCTATAAAATCTCTATCCCTTTCCCCAATTTCTTCAGTGCAGATTTCAAACTAAATAGAGATAATTGCGCACAGGAAAATTCACAGGCATAAGGAGAAGCTACAGGTTTCTCTGCTGGCTCATGGCGATATATTACCAGTAACTCGCCCTTCACTGATATATGTCATCATTTTATATGTTAACTGAAGTGTAATAAGAAAATCCTCATTAGAATTTTTTTAGCCAAAATACCCACTTGCACAGAAACCAAGCTGAACGCAGGAAAGATTCTGCAATTAACAGATGATGGCACTCTCTCCTCAACATTTTTCTTTGCTTAATTGAGCCTAATAGGAAGGAAAGCCTGTGCAACATGCTGTTTCATGCTGTCCCTCTGTGCAGGTTATATACATTGCTGCCTGACACCTCCTCGCTTGCTTTCTGCCGGAGAGGGGGTGTCTAAATTAGCAGCAAAATGTAGGGAATGAAATGATAAATAAATATAAATGTATGTTTTAAAAGTTAGTAGTTACTGCAATGCGTATAGCTGTATTATTTGTTACAGTAACAATATTTGTGTGCGGAGCAGCTTTTGTTGGGAGGAGATGCTGCCACTTCAGGTGCCACATCAGATAGAAGAATCACCAGACACCATAATGATGACATACCCAAACCCAATTATGTCAGATCCCTTGTTGTCACTACATCTTCTTCCCCTTCCTATTGTACTGTGAAAAGATTATCACAAATCAATAAGACTGACAGGAGGTAGATCCCCTTCCTATGGTATTGTTAAAAGATTATCACACATCTTTAGGACTGCCATGAGGTATATACCATTTCCTTGCCTATTAAACTGTGAAAAGATTATCACACATCAATAAGACTGACAGGAGGTAAATACCCTTCCCAACCTACTGTAATGTGAAAAGCTTATCACACATCAATAAGACTGACAGGAGGTAGATCCCCTTCCCAACCTACTGTAATGTGAAAAGCTTATCACACATCAATAAGACTGACAGGAGGTAGATACCCTTCCCAACCTACAGCAATGTGAAAAGATTATCACACATCAATAAGACTGACAGGAGGTAGATACCTTTCCCAACCTACTGCAACGTGAAAAGATTATCACACATCAATAAGACTGACAGGAGGTAGATCCCCTTCCTATTGTACTGTTAATAGATTATCACACATCTTAAGGACTGCCATGAGGTAGATCCGGTTTCCTTGCCTATTAAACTGTGAAAAGATTATTATGCATCAATAAGACTGACAGGAGGTAGATCCCCTTCCCAACCTACTGCAATGTGAAAAGATTATCATGCATCAATAAGACTGACAGGAGGTAGATACCCTTCCCAACCTACTGCAATGTGAAAAGATTATCATGCATCAATAAGACTGACAGGAGGTAGATACCCTTCCCAACCTACTGCAATGTGAAAAGATTATCATGCATCAATAAGACTGACAGGAGGTAGATACCCTTCCCAACCTACTGCAATGTGAAAAGATTATCACGCATCAAGATTATCGCGCATCAATAAGACTGACAGGAGGTAGATCCCCTTCCCCTTCCTATTGTACTGTGAAAAGATTATCACACATCAGTAAGACTGACATGGGGGTTCTGAGAGGAGATATTGGGATTGTGGAACAAGGAGAAAAGAATTGCACTCTACACGACTTTCTAAATATTTCCATTTACCAAATATAAAGAGAAGATGTAAAACAAATTGGGGTAGAGTAACTTTAATGCCCAAGTAACTTTTGTGTGATGATATATAAAGCGTCAACCAATAGTCCATCCAGAAGTGTATTACAGTTTGGAAATAAGATTTAAGATAATTACAATAAACCTGCTTGTGGACTGGGCAAACCTCTAGTGTTCTGCCTATAGCCATCATTTTACCCCATAGGACAAGTCTATCTGGCTACCAGGGAATATGGGAAAATTTAGGTGGAAGATGAGTAGACACAGAGCTCAGCCCTTATTTGGAGTAAATCAAACTTTGGTGGACCGGGGAAAGAACAAATCAAGATTGTATGTGCCAAATTGCAGACTAAGCTAATTCTAAAACCAAATAAAGGGTCAATGCAGATATTATCACCATAGACTGGTGACCAGATTAACAGAATAAAATATCATGTGCGATAAAAATTGATACTGGCTAAAATAACAAAGCACAAAAGCACATCCATGTCTCCATGAGCATGTCCCATTGCCGCGACATAATACATGGAACACTACGATCCCATTTAGCGGGTGTAAAAATAACAAGTCACAAAAATAGATAAATTGAAGATTCATTCTTTTCCTTGTAGATCTCCATAAAACCCATAGTGTAATAGCCAAATATATAAATAAATCCCGGACCCAGCGCTCAACTGTCTCGGATCGTTGGGTCCCATGTTTTGGGTGACAGGGGAGAGGAGCCACTGGCTGAGGGGCCTGTCTAATGCTGCCCCTCTCATTCAGTGTTTAGGTGCCCCCTACACATTGGCATTCGGCAATCACCAGAATATCTCATACTATGCGATATATACAAAAGTTACGTGTTTGATCACACACTTCTTCAGAAATTAACTAAAGGACATTCTTCTAAATACTGAACCTGCCCGAGCTTCTTTTATTCTGCAGAATACGGAGTTTTGCATTTATTTTTCTGTGTTACTTTTATTTAATGGAAGATTTCACAGGGAAATAGTTAAATAATATAATTGTTTTCTACAAAACCAGTGAGAGGGTAACACACCGGGATCTCTGCTCGTTTACAGCCCCCACCCCAAAGGGAGACGGGGATGTATTCAAAACTCTTTTGTCATTGGAGAGGAATACAGCTGACTGTTCTCCGCACAGGATTACATCAGTTCCAGGAAGGACAATTGCTTTTCCACAATGACGTTTTGTTTGCAAACGCTTGGAGATTGCACTCTCCAGTGGATTGAAAAGGGCTTCGACAAAACAGAATTTTCCCATTGTACGGATATTGTTTTCTGCAGTTTCTTTTTAATGCTGATATATAAAGACGAGTTTACAAATGTTTGATTAATACATTTCTAAAAGTAATTACAGAGCAGAGATGAGCAAACTTCTGCTCTGCGGAATTTTCACCCCAGTCTGCATTTGTCTACGGAACGGCGCTCGTGTCTTGGGTGGGTTTGGTGTAGAATTCCCTATTGTGTTTGTTCCGTCCAGACTTCCCCTAGATGGTAAGCTCACACGACCAGGGCCCTCTTTACCTCATGTCTCAAGTCTGCATCTTTTAAGTCCATCTCGAATATACCGGTTGTTTTGATGTTTATTTTCTATTTGTGTAATGATTTTCCATTTAACTTTTACACACGGAATTTGCATGATTTGTATTTGCCCTCCCATGTTTTGTTATTATATTTGTTTTCCACTATGTTTATTTCTATCCATGTTCTTTGTATGCTCACTGTGGCCCCTTACAAATTAATGACAATGATGATGATTCCTCCATTATTATACCACAACCCAGGATCTCCTGCCAACCCCTGCCCCCTTGGTGGCTATGGAAAGAGCCCCAAATAAGTAACTTAACGCTTTGTCGCACCTTTCTCCGCTGCCAACCTGCGCATGCCCCATGCTCAATTTAGCAATCAGGCAGAACTGCTGTTAAAAAAAAGTTTTCTTCCAAAGATAAAGCATATTTTAAAGATTCTGGTAATACCATCCTCATTGTGCAGATACAAGTGCCGCTGCAATACCTGATAAATAAACTCTTCCATGTAAAAGCTCCGGTTATTGTTGACAGTAACCCCAATAGTAAATAAGCAATTTGATGAATAGGCCCCAAAGTTATTTATAAGCAGATTTGCATCATCATGACCCAGCCTTCCTCTGGGCAATTCCCTTCATTGCACAGCGGGGGCTTAAAATGCACCTCGAATCCTGTCATTAAGGCCTTGCCCCTCCCACTTCATCAAGGAGGGGGAAGTATGTGAGAACTCCCCGAAATTCGTGAGTCTCCTCGACATTCCAGGCGAGTAGGTCAGTTTGATATGAGGTGACAGAAGGCTGTGTTCTATAAATGTGAGGATTTGCTGTTACAATGAAAGACAATAGTATTCTACAGTTTTAAAGACAACCTGTCTGGCTACAAAGTGGTTAATTTTTGCCCTAAAAACTCTCTGGATCAGTTGAATGGAAAGCGGTGTATAACGACTTTGCATTTTTGACAAACCGTAATTGTTTCCTTTCTTGAGTAATTGCCTTTTTTTTCTCCCTCTATCTCGCCCTCTTTTTTTTCTATTTTTGAATAGCTTATTACAGTGGAAATTTTGATAAGTCCTGCTAGCTAAGGTTTACTACAGGATCTGCAGCAGCAGGAGAGAAAAGTAATCTGTAATTAAGGAGGGGGGGGGGGGGGGGGGGAATACACCTCCGGTTATGGGGCGATGCAACTTCAGAACAAAAAGCTGCTGAAATACAGATGAAGAAGGGTTCAGTACGGTAAATGTATTGTACATGTCTCAGCTGGCTGGTGCCCTCAGGGTCGCCGCTGCTGCCTTTAGGCCAACCTGGGCAGTTGCCCATTCCCCCAGCAATGGCCGCTGAAATAAAGAAGAATCAGTCAGCAGTGGGCGTGACCACCTTGCGATGGCATGGGCGCACCCCCAAGATGGCTGCCAGTGCTGTAAAGCGCTGGGTTGCCCATTAGATACCACCTTTCTGCCATAGTTATAAGCACAATTGTTGTAATCACAACCACTTGAAACACTGCAGCGTTTATAATCTGTCTAGATTAGCAAAGCGACATCTCACACAGTCCTCATGAACAGAGTAGCTGGTTCTCTAGTTTATAAATAGATGACCCCTTTGAGGTCTGCTGTCCAGCAAGATGGCTGCCCCCTGACAACCACTGTAAAAGAAAGGTCACTGGGAACTAAATACACATTTCAAAAAAAAACGGTGTACTAACGCATTTAGCGCTTTTACCATTTTACACTGATACTCACAATTTAAAATACACATAGCACCTTATTTATACAAGAACGAAGCAGATATTGGTACATTTCGAGCTTTTTCTTTTAATGCGGGACAGCATGATGGCACAGTGGTGAGCACTCCCACCTCACAGCGCTGGGGTCATGAAATCGATTCCCGAATAGGGCCTTATCTGTGTGGAGTTTATATGTGCTACTCGTGTTTGCGTGGGTTTCACCCCACACCAGGGCCGGATTTACCGCTATGCAACCTAGCCAACTGCCTAGGGCCTAGCGGTACCCAGAGGGCCCAGTCAGGGTTGGCGGTGAGCGGGGTAGGCAAGGCGAAGGGGCGCTCCCCATCCCTCTCTGTCTGCCGACATACTAAAATAAGCTGCGGCCGGAAACAGAGTAAAAGACAAACCAGTCACGTGATCGCATGCGCGGCTCCCGGCAGTCTCTCCTCCTCTCTGCTCCCACTGAATGAGGAGGAGAGACTGCCGGGACCTGTCGCGCGATCACGTGACTTTTTTTTTTTTAGTCTGTTTCCAGCCACTGTGAGGAGGACTAACACCGAGGAGCTGCGCTGGAGAAGAAAGAAGACCAGAAAACAGAAAAGAGGAATTCAAAAGAGAAAAAGGCAGGTAAGTAAAACGGAGGCACATAGACAGAGGTGACATAATGAAGGGGCACAGGGGTAATACAATGAAGGGGCACAGGGGTAATACAATGAAGGGGCACAGGGGTAATACAATGAAGGGGCACAGAGGTGATACAATGAAGGGGCACAGGGGTAATACAATGAAGGGGCACAGAGGTGATACAATGAAGGGGCACAGGGGTGATACAATGAAGGGGCAAAAGTGTCAATAAATGGGCATAGTTTGATGATTGATGGACAAAAGTGACAAGGTCACATCCTTGGATTTATGTGTATTATTTTTGCAAACAACTTAATAAGTATTTCTGTATTTCTGTCTTAAATACTTATTAGGTTGTTTTGACCCAACTACTTAAAAACCGGGACTGCTCGGTAATTATCGGGTGCCTTTTTTTGTAGCCTTGCTCTTTTCATGCAAGCCACGCCCCCACCACCTTTGGCGGCATGCCGGCACATACTTTCACTTCTACTTAACTATAGGGGTATATGGTAGGCTACAAAAATATAGTGCTATGGATTGTTTCAGGGAGAGGGCCCAAAACCAGTATCCTGCCTAGGGCCCCATGAGGTCTAAATCCGGCTCTGCCCCAAACTCCCAAATATTCTCTGTACAACGCTGCGTAAATGGTGGCATCATATAAATGAAAAAAAAAAAAAAAAGAATTTTTGTATCTGTACATTTTGTCATGCTCTATATGTTGATGCAGGTTTACCTGCTCTCCGGGTAGGAGGATCGTCTGGGGCTCATTCTCCGGTCTCTCACTGTACGTGATCACATGACACCAGAGAGCAGGCGCGAGCTTTCATGGAGACAAATGCTGGCAATTTAACTCTTGGCACAGCGGTGGCCCCGGGTTCTACCCAATGCTCGTGCCTGACCTATCGAATGGCGGCTGACAACACTGATTACTGAATATGCGTTCCGTGATAGAGATACAAGAACTGCCACATATATAAAAAGGTTTTTTTTTTCTACCTTTTATTATTTATGTGTTTATTATTTTGAGGCAGTTAGAAGGAAGAGAGTTTCTTGAAAGGAACAGGTAGGTGGCACTTGAGTTGGAAGTAAACGGGGGTCCTGCTGGGCGCTGAATATCCTCAGTATAAAGCTTATGAGAATATTATTTCTTGTGGGAGGAAGTTCTGAATAGTAGACGTTTTAGTCAAGAAAGAAAAACAGGAGGAACGAGTTCTTTCAGGCTTAATTTTAACGATTGTGAAATCTCCCAGGTACTCAGAAAAGGATGTTAATTAGCCCTGAAACATGGAATAGTTTTGGAAAGGTCAACAGCCCACCCATATTTATAGTTATTGTTCCAGTTTGGAGGAATAATACAAGGAAATATAACATTTCCAGCTCTGCGTAACATTATATTTATTGTCGCTATTCATCCCACAGCATTCTGTCTAATATTACAGTGATACAAAAGATGTACTAGTTAATTAACCAGGCATAGGTAAAGGTGGGATCAGTACTAGGGGCAGGCTGAGTAGGCAGCAGCTGGTGGGTGCAGGTCAAATCCGGAATACGTTCACATTCAATTGTAGAAGAAGCACCGGATTACGAGCTCGGAGCTGAGAATGATGTCGGACCTATCCCTTTGCTGTCCCAGTGTATGGACAATGTTTCTGGAAGTGGACAAGCTTTTATACACTTGCAGATTTGAAAGCGCTATAATCAAATACAACACAACACCAGCAGAACATTATAAGATGCAACAGTATTATGAGGTTACCAGTATTTCAAGCAGAGCAGCATCATCTGATAACCAGCATATCATAAAGACCCTCATCATCTGCTGACCTGTATACGTAGCAGTTATATCCTACTGCGACCACACTGTGATGACCAGTATATCGTGAAGATCCTCATCATCTGCTGACCTGTATACTTAGCGATTATATCCTACTGCGACCACACTGTGATGACCAGTATATCGTGAAGATCCTCATCATCTGCTGACCTGTATACGTAGCAGTTATATCCTACTGCGACCACACTGTGATGACCAGTATATCGTGAAGACCCTCATCATCTGCTGACCTGTATACGTAGCAGTTATATCCTACTGCGACCACACTGTGATGACCAGTTTATCGTGAAGATCCTCATCATCTGCTGACCTGTATACTTAGCGATTATATCCTACTGCGACCACACTGTGATGACCAGTATATCGTGAAGATCCTCATCATCTGCTGACCTGTATACTTAGCGATTATATCCTACTGCGACCACACTGTGATGACCAGTATATCGTGAAGATCCTCATCATCTGCTGACCTGTATACTTAGCGATTATATCCTACTGCGACCACACTGTGATGACCAGTATATCGTGAAGATCCTCATCATCTGCTGACCTGTATACTTAGCGATTATATCCTACTGCGACCACACTGTGATGACCAGTATATCGTGAAGATCCTCATCATCTGCTGACCTGTATACGTAGCAGTTATATCCTACTGCGACCACACTGTGATGACCAGTATATCGTGAAGATCCTCATCATCTGCTGACCCTTATACTTAGCGATTATATCCTACTGCGACCACACTGTGATGACCAGTATATTGTGAAGACCCTCATCATCTGCTGACCTGTATACGTAGCAGTTATATCCTACTGCGACCACACTGTGATGACCAGTATATCGTGAAGATCCTCATCATCTGCTGACCTGTATACTTAGCGATTATATCCTACTGCGACCACACTGTGATGACCAGTATATCGTGAAGATCCTCATCATCTGCTGACCTGTATACTTAGCGATTATATCCTACTGCGACCACACTGTGATGACCAGTATATCGTGAAGACCCTCATCATCTGCTGACCTGTATACTTAGCGATTATATCCTACTGTGACCACACTGTGATGACCAGTATATCGTGAAGACCCTCATCATCTGCTGACCTGCATACTTAGCGGTTATATCCTACTGTGACCACACTGTGATGACCAGTATATCGTGAAGACCCTCATCATCTGCTGACCTGTATACTTAGCGATTATATCCTACTGCGACCACACTGTGATGACCAGTATATCGTGAAGATCCTCATCATCTGCTGACCTGTATACTTAGCGATTATATCCTACTGCGACCACACTGTGATGACCAGTATATCGTGAAGACCCTCATCATCTGCTGACCTGTATACTTAGCGATTATATCCTACTGCGACCACACTGTGATGACCAGTATATTGTGAAGACCCTCATCATCTGCTGACCTGTATACTTAGCGATTATATCCTACTGCGACCACACTGTGATGACCAGCATATCATGAAGACCCTCATCATCTGCTGACCTGTATACTTAGCGATTATATCCTACTGCGACCACACTGTGATGACCAGTATATCGTGAAGACCCTCATCATCTGCTGACCTGTATACTTAGCGATTATATACTACTGCGACCACACTGTGATGACCAGCATATCGTGAAGACCCTCATCATCTGCTGACCTGTATACTTAGTGATTATATCCTACTGCGACCACACTGTGATGACCAGCATATCGTGAAGACCCTCATCATCTGCTGACCTGTATACTTAGCGATTATATCCTACTGCGACCACACTGTGATGACCAGCATATCGTGAAGACCCTCATCATCTGCTGACCTGTATACTTAGCGATTATATCCTACTGCGACCACACTGTGATGACCAGCATATCGTGAAGACCCTCATCATCAGCTGACCAGTATACTTAGCGATTATATCCTACTGCGACCACACTGTGATGACCAGCATATCGTGAAGACCCTCATCATCAGCTGACCAGTATACTTAGCGGGTATATCCTATTGTATGATATCATGAACATCCTCATTATATATTTTAACAATGCTCCTACTCTGATACAGTTTTATAGGACGTTTGTGCCTGTCATAGCCATAACTGCCAAGAAAAAACTTTGGCAAGTTTAATATGAAAAGCCATATTTGGTACCAAGACTGATATCCAGAACCATATCCAGCATCCAGTCTAACATTCATAGCCATATGTAGTACAAAATCAAATATACCGAACCATAACTCGTGGCAAATCTAATATGCAGAGCCGTACCAGTTAACAAGTCTAATATCCTGAGCCGTATCCCTGCCAAGTCCAATATGGTATATGTCATAGAAATTCAACCGCACTAAGTACATCACTGCCCCGTAATTATTTCGCTTACATGATAACAATGATCCCAATATCATATTCAATTCAGGGAAGTGCACAAACACATTTGGGTTTTGATACCATTTAGAAACAGAAAGAAGAGAAGAAAAATGTGTCTTTTTGGGGGCACACTGTGATCTGACTTATAATAAAATTCCAATTCTTTTCAATCTATTCCTAAAGGGTCATTCATTCATTCAGCATGAGAAGTTGTCCCGGGATAACTAATATTGCAGAGTATGTTTCTCTATTAAGCTATTAGGCGAGCTTCAGATCATTAATCTTTTTGTTCATAAGATCAAAATCAGGAGCAATCACGTAGCGAGGCAAATACAGATGCGCGTTTCGCTACATGGCTTTTTCAAGCTATATAAAGTTGACATTTTATTATAAGTCAGATCACAGAGTGCCCCAAAAAAAGACACGTTTTTCTTCTCTTCTTTCCAAGTCCAATATGTATAGCCAGATGAGATGTCAAGTCTGACTTTCAGAGCCATTGCTGGTGCCAATCTGATTGGCAGCAGTCTAATATCCAGGACCATTTCTGGTGCCCAGTTTAATATTCAGAACCATATCTGGCACCCACTGTATGGTCTTGGATATCTTTCGTTAGCGTGTTCTCAGTGGAGCGTATGTTCAAATAATACCAGTGATTTATTAAGTGACTCTGAGAAAAACACCAATCAATTCAATTCAATCTGGTCCCAGTGTGAGTCTATTTCTTTGTTTAACTCATTCCTCTACAGAAGTTATCTGAACGATGGCTCCCTTGACCGTCCTCATATAAGGTAATAATACAAATGTACATATAGGATTAGCTTAATACAGCATGGTTACAACATTCAAGTAGAAACAATAGCTTATAGTATACATGCAGGTATATAGCCACAGAAAAAGGACATTACTGTTTATACCTTACATAGCATAGATGGTGAATTCCAATAGCAGGATGTTAAATAATGATAATTTCAGTTCTGTCACGCCTGAGGATCTGTCTGTACCCAGACTGGGTTGTGTCTCTAGAGTTAGGCTGGTGACTACGTACACAAAGCTGGGTGGCCTGATTATGTCCCTTTGCATGTAGGTGAAAAGACTGGTACAGGTGGTGATAGACTAGCAGGGAGGAACAGGATTGCTGAACCGGACTGGAACCAGAATGCATACTGCACTGTCTGAGCTGGAACAATAGAAAAGACTGCAGACTGTTGGGAACCATGTTGGCATTTGGAACTACAATGTTGCACTGGCAACATATATGGGCTCCAGGAAGTCCTTTTATAGCAGCTGTTGTTTCCCGATTGGAGACTGCGGTCAGCTGGGCAGAATCAGCACTCTGAGTTGCTGAGATGGATCAGGTGACTATATCCAAGATGGCAGCTCCCAGGAACTGGATTTGGAGGGAAACCCGCAATGAAGGCTGCTATCCCCTTATTGGCTGAGAGGAATCATGTGACTGAATCCAAGATGGCAGCACCCATACCCTAATTCTGGAGGGATCTCAGGAATGGAGACAGACTGAGCAGCATCTTGCAGAGAGATGTGAAAGCAGTAGAACCTGAGGACTTCAGGGACAGCTTGGAAGGACAGCGGAGAGGTAAGTGACAGAACCTGAGAGTCTGGTGTGTGACAAGTACAAGATGTATTCCAAACTTGAAAGTAGCCACACAAAGAGTATTCCAGAGGTTGTCAGGGATACAAAACCAGAGGGATAGCCGTCCAAAGCCAAAGGCTCAAGTCTAAAGCCTAAAGGGTGAAATACAAGTAAACAATAAGAGTGGAAGAGGAGCACTAACCACTTGGCCTGCGCTGTTTAGCAACCTAGCCTCTGGTGCCACGAGGGATAGCAGTTTTCATTGTCGGTTAGTAACAAATCACTCTAAAAAGGTGGAATCGTTTCTTTTGAGAAATTGGCATTAAAAAAAAATAGTTGCTTACTTTTTCTTGTAAACTTTTGGAAATATTTATTTACTCAACTTTTGAGAATATGGCCTAGAGTATAGACACAATTCTAAATATCTCAGTGAGTGAAGTCTTTTCTCTCTCTCTCTTTTTTCGACAACATGGAATCAATATGAAGACGGCGCAGACATAAGATAAATGTCAGCGAGGGCACTGCTCGCGAGAGCTTACAGTCTAGAGGGAGACGGCAGTGCTGAGACAATAGGAGATAGTGGGAGTTGGAGTGGAGATATGGCTGTAGCTGTTAGAACTTCCACAGCAAGACACACAAACTGAGCCTCGCAGGAGACCTATTGATTGGTTTGAGTGACATGCCTATCATAGAAGACTTTTAACACCAGTGAACTGGCCTGTGGCACTGAGCTTAGAAAAGACTCGCATTATCCTACAGACCAGATACCGAGGAATTATATCAGCTAGCTCAAGGCTTGTATACAAATCCGGAGATCCTTGGAAATGAGGGGGAAAAGTTTTGACTGTGACTAAGTGTATTATTTTATTTTAAGATTAGAGGTTTAGAGCAGCAGAACTTTAAATTAAGGATTAAGCTGAGACAGAGCTGCAGCACGTGGCCGAGTAAGATACAGTATGTCCTCTGGGCAACAGCAGAGAATTCACAATAGACACCGGACAGGTATAAACGGAGTCTAGATATAAGAAATAGATACATTATTTCATTTTGTACTAGATAATATTGCTGATCACATACAGTACTACAGAAGAAGTATATTGCTACTTTTATGAACTGAAATACTTCTTAGAAACTTTTTAGAAGTTTTAAGTTCTGACAGTGCCTTTTTTAATAACCAATAACTGCAGAGTACCACTTCTATTATGCTGTCTGTAATCTGTATCTGGTTTTATTGTGTGTGCATGGACAGTACCACTTATATTATGCTAACACTATTAATATGCTCTCTGTACCCTGTATCGTTTTATTTTGTGTATGTGTATGGACCATACCTGCCAACTTTTAAGATTTCTCCCCCGGGAGAAGTCATGCGACAAGGGGTAAGAGGGGGGTGTGGTGACATCGTCGCGTCAACATAGCCCCGCCCCCACTATATAATGCAGAAATTCTCGGTATTGAATAGCGGGGCTTAATGATGTGATTAAGCCCCGCCCCCGCCTAAATTCAATTCCGTGACTTTCGGCGATTGCGGAAGCTTTGCCTACTCTTCTGGGAGTCCGTGAGGACTCCCCGAAATTTGGGAGCCTCCACAGTACCACTTTTCTTATACTACACGATATCTGTTTTTAATCTGTGTGTCTGGACATCTGCGCTGATTCCAGATATGAGTCTAGATCATCCTGCACAGCCTAAGGGTTAATAGTTCCAGAACTCAGCAATGTAACAAGACTGACTGATGATCACATTCTGTTTGACCAGCCTGTATGATTGGGATAATAGTGAGTCTCAATCATAATGACTCTACTATTTCCTGCTGGGTCAGTGTAACCTGTCCGCTGTAATAGGCTGGAAGAGAGATTTACTCCTACATCATATAATAATATCTACCATTTCTTCCCTGTGACTACTGACGGATGAAACAATTGTAAAAGTTGTGTCAACGAGCACTATAATGCAGTAAGATACCTACTAACAGTTATTTAGCCAAAATTATATTTTGAATTGAGTTTTGATAAAACCATTATAATGTGCAATTTAGGTTATTTCAATTATCTGGAAGGCATAAAGATAAATGTAATTTATATTGGGACAACACAATAGTGGTTAGTATTGCTCTCTCACAGCGCTGGGGTCATGAGCTAAATCCTGACCAAGGGCCTATCTTTGAGGAGTTTGTATGTTCTCCCCATGTTCCCGTGGGTTTCCTCTGACACTCCTAAAACATTCTGATAGGTTAACCGGCATCTGACAACATTGACCTCAACGTATGTGGTAGGTAAATTAGACTGTAAGCTCCATAGGGACAGAGACTGATGTAAATGACAAATATTCTCTGTCCAGCGCTGCATTGTGTGATTGGCACTATATAGGTAAAGTATAGATAATAAATATATAAATTTGAATTCCTGTTGCCTTCCGCTATTTCCTGCCAGGGAGGGAAACTGTGTCCTCGACAACTGGGGCAGCGAGCATTCAGTCGAAATACAGCTATGTCAGTATGTAGACTTCAAGCAGTACACACCCATGTAATGTGTGTCACGCAATATGAAATCTCCTATTATTTGCAGCATGGAGGAAAAGCGACAATGATACAGAGAAAATGAATCAACATTAAAAAAATTTCAATTAAAAAATTATGATTATTGCACCCCTTCTAAAACTGCTGGAGAACACTCCGATTCATTGATGAAATCAGATCCTGGGACAAGAGATTACCTCCCACCCCTTTCCCAATAAGTCCTATACAACCGTCAATTGTATACCTTATTGGATAAAAATTACGGTTCAAAAACACCATTAATCCTGAATTACATCTGATAGGGACCTATCGGATGTCAATCGGAATCGATGGTAAATGTGGTCGCGGATGACTATTTCTCTAAGCGGTTAACTCCTACTGCGCGCACGGTGCCCTGACAGATTCAATCATTTGGACCAAACAACCAATGGTCAAGTCTTCCATACTGGCCCACGTTTGTATGATCTGGCTACTGAGATCCTGGTCGAACATGGAGATTGCTTGTATAGTCCTGTCAAAATATGTGAGGCTTCCTTTAATAATCTATAGAACATTCAGGAAAGAGAACATCCATTCTGGCAGATATAATGTATTCATTGCATTTATTACTGCTGTGCATTGTTTGTTTGTTTTTCTTGCAGCCTTGAAGATTATATTGTTCCGCCGTTGATGCTTTATTGTATTTTTCTTTGATTTCTTTTTGAAATTTTGAGTTCCTGCAGACTTCTAATACATTGTCTTGCTCCCATCTGTTCGGTAAATACTCACTGCTTTCTATGGCTAATTGTCAGAAAGATAGCTGATGGCAATCTGTATTTTCATCCTTCATTCCGTCACAATCTGTTTTCTTGATCATTTCCTATTTTATAGAAGCTGACAGGTTTATTGCGTAGAATCGACATCTTGCTGTGTCTGTATAAGGCTGGTCATATGGTTCATAGTGCACAATGTGTGGACCGTGTCTGTCAATGTCATAGTCCTATGGAAGGTAACGTGTCATGCAAAGCAGTGTGTGTAAATCACAAAGTTGCAAAAAAAGTTGTAAGAAGTGTTTTTATTGATAAATATACGGGTTAATAATATTACTTAAACTCAATGTTGCCAACCTTATCAGTTCATTATACTATGCATTATACGGCCTTACTCCTTTAAAAGACCAAATAAACCTACCAGTGGACTATATTATATTAAAACGTGCTACCGAGCTGAAAAATATACCTTTTATTCTTAATGCCCAATTTGCTCTCCCATCCATTTGCTGACAAATGCCATGTTTAAAAAGCTATTCAGGTGAAGTTTCTGTAATTTGCAACACTCTATTGTTGCTAAAGTCTGAATTTGAAAGTCCTCTTGTTGTTCACTAGGTAACGGAAATACTCTGTATACACTGAGGGATTCCTACAGAAAGACATTGCTAGTCATCTCACAGGTGTTAGGCTAACGGTCTGATCACCAACTCACAGAACAAGATGGCGGAGGTCTTCGCCTACAGCAGCCGCCTTTCCCTTAGAGCTATATGTGCTCACCGGTACTCAGATGCCCCCAGGACTTAACTCCAGGCATAGTGTGAGATGGTAATACAGGCCCGTAGAGGCAGGCCAGGAGGCTGAATAGAAGGCAGCACATAGTCAGACAGTGGCCGAGGTCAAGGGTCACAGGCAAGCAGAGTAGTCAGAAAAAACGCCAAAGGTCAGGGTCACAGGCAAACTAGCAGAGCCCAAGGTACAGGCCAAAGGGTCAGGGTCACGGGCAAACAGGCAGAGTCCAAAGTCCAGGCAGGGGTCATAAACAGAAAATCCGACAGGCAGAGTATCCACAGGACAGGATCTAACAACAGACAGCAGGTCAGCAAATTAGGTCAGAAGTGCTATAGCCGACAGGGAGGCTAAGCCCTCCCTGCCTTAAATACACAGACCAACCAATCAGGGCTCAGCCCTGTAATGATACACATGCCAAGAATAATGGAACTAATAGCCCTATTATTCAGCCCACAGGCTGGGAAGCAATCAGCGCATGCGTTTGGCTGTACTATCTGCCGGGGCGCGCTGTTAAACATAAACGGTGTCCAGCCGTTGCCTTGGCAACGGTCGGACCATCTGCAGGAAGTGACATCCCGGTCTTCAAGGAGACGGCCAGGAGAGCAGGTGGGGCCAGAGCTGTGTCGCGGTGGTGCCCGCGGCTGCCGCGGCTCCTAACAACAGGATGGATAAATCTTGGCAATTAATGATCAGATTGGCTTGTGTCTACGTTTAGGTAGCAGGTAACATTGGACAGTTGGTAACCCCTGGTACAACTCAGACAATGACTGTTCGGATTGGTCTAATTTGGTCTTCCCTTTCTGGGATCTAACTGCCCACAAAATTGGTACCTGGGCTGAATGACTGGATCAGAGCACAGGACAGGTAGGATACAGATACAGAGACAAGATACAGTTGAGAGTGAAATTCCAGTTAGAGCACAGAGCTCATCGAAAGTTATCACCACTTGGAAGGAAGCTTTACAACTGATTTCCAAAGACACACTTTTTGTTTCTCTTAACACTTATTGTTACCTTTACATGCATAAAAGGGAATTAGAGATACAAATATAAGCCTATAAGTATAAGACTTTATTTAGGGACCATACAAGTTTATAATGAGGTACTGTGGATAAAAGACAATTTACGTCAACTCAGGGGAACTGGGAGAGAGATCAAGGGGACCCACGGACATCGTGAAGATCCTTGAGCAGAGCAGAGAAACCATCACATTTCATCCACGTCAAAGGCAATTAAGCTTCAAAGCCAATGATTTGAGATTGGTCAGTAAAGTGGTTAGTGGTAAAAGCTGTCTATTTACAGAAGAGACTCAGCCAGATCAATGAAGAGACGTCAGATTAACTGTACGTTACATTTATATGTAGAGCGCTGAAGAAGACTCTTTCTGTACTGATCTAGACATATCTTGATCTCTTACAGCTTGGCCAGAAACCCCTCATGTCTGCTTCACACAAATGTGTCAATTGTGGGTCAGAGCAAAACACCACAATATTGTACGAGTTTGCGACTAGATTTGAATTTGTGTTAGTATTAGAGGCAGCAGGCGCCAGGACCCATGATGGCTGCATGATTTTCAGGACAATCTCTTCCTGTTCAATTTAAGACACAGCATGGGTTACTGTTCACGTCACTGCGCTTATTACTGTGCACCTGTCACTGTGTTCCTGATTACTGTACACCTGTCACTGCGCACCTGTCACTGTTCTCCTGATTACTGTACACCTGTCACTGTGTTCCTGATTACTGTACACCTGTCACTGCGCTCCTTACTACTGTGCACCTGTCACTGTTCTCCTGATTACTGTACACCTGTCACTGTTCTCCTGATTACTGTACACCTGTCACTGTTCTCCTGATTACTGTACACCTGTCACTGTGCTCCTGATTACTGTACACCTGTCACTGTGTTCCTGATTACTGTACACCTGTCACTGCGCTCCTTACTACTGTGCACCTGTCACTGTGCTCCTGATTACTGTACACCTGTCACTGTGCTCCTGATTACTGTACACCTGTCACTGTGCTCCTGATTACTGTACACCTGTCACTGTGCTCCTGATTACTGTACACCTGTCACTGTGCTCCTCATTACTGTACACCTGTCACTGTGCTCCTGATTACTGTACACCTGTCACTGTGTTCCTGATTACTGTACACCTGTCACTATGTTCCTGATTACTGTGCACCTGATTACTGTACACCTGTCACTGCGCTCCTTATTACTGTGCACCTGTCACTGTTCTCCTGATTACTGTACACCTGTCACTGTGTTCCTGATTACTGTACACCTGTCACTGTGTTCCCGATTACTGTACACCTGTCACTGTGTTCCCGATTACTGTGCTCCTGTCACTGTGTTCCCGATTACTGTACACCTGTCACTGTGTTCCCGATTACTGTACACCTGTCACTGTGTTCCCGATTACTGTGCTCCTGTCACTGTGTTCCCGATTACTGTACACCTGTCACTGTGTTCCCGATTACTGTGCTCCTGTCACTGTGTTCCCGATTACTGTGCTCCTGTCACTGTGTTCCCGATTACTGTGCTCCTGTCACTGTGTTCCCGATTACTGTGCACCTGTCACTGTGCTCCCGATTACTGCGCACCTGTCACTGTGTTCCCGATTACTGCGCACCTGTCACTGTGCTCCCGATTACTGCACACCTGTCACTGTGCTCCCGATTACTGTACACATGTCACTGTGCTCCTGATTACTGTACACATGTCACTGTGCTCCTGATTACTGTACACATGTCACTGTGCTTCTGATTACTGTGCTCCTGTCATTGTGTTCCTGATTACTGTACACCTGTCACTGTGCTCCTGATTACTGTGCACCTGTCGCTGTGCTCCTGATTACTGTGCACCTGTCGCTGTGCTCCCGATTACTGTGCACCTGTCGCTGTGCTCCCGATTACTGTGCACCTGTCGCTGTGCTCCTGATTACTGTGCTCCTGTCACTGTGCTCCTGATTACTGTGCACCTGTCGCTGTGTTCCTGATTACTGTACACCTGTCACTGTGCTCCTGATTACTGTACACCTGTCACTGTGTTCCTGATTACTGTGCACCTGTCACTGTGCTCCTGATTACTGTGCACCTGTCGCTGTGCTCCTGATTACTGTACACCTGTCGCTGTGTTCCTGATTACTGTGCTCCTGTCACTGTGCTCCTGATTACTGTGCACCTGTCGCTGTGCTCCTGATTACTGTACACCTGTCGCTGTGCTCCTGATTACTGTGCACCTGTCGCTGTGTTCCTGATTACTGTACACCTGTCACTGTGCTCCTGATTACTGTGCACCTGTCGCTGTGCTCCTGATTACTGTACACCTGTCGCTGTGCTCCTGATTACTGTGCACCTGTCGCTGTGTTCCTGATTACTGTACACCTGTCACTGTGCTCCTGATTACTGTGCACCTGTCACTGTGCTCCTGATTACTGTGCACCTGTCGCTGTGCTCCTGATTACTGTGCTCCTGTCACTGTGCTCCCAATTACTGTACACCTGTCACTGTTCTCCCGATTGCTGTGCACCTGTCACTGTGCTCCTGATTACTGTACACCTGTCACTGTGCTCCTAATTACTGTACACCTGTCACTGTGCTCCTGATTACTGTGCACCTGTCACTGTGCTCCTGATTACTGTACACCTGTCACTGTGCTCCTGATTACTGTACACCTGTCACTGTGTTCCTGATTACTGTACACCTGTCACTGTGCTCCTGATTACTGTGCTCCTGTCACTGTGCTCCTGATTACTGTACACCTGTCGCCGTGCTCCTGATTACTGTACACCTGTCGCCGTGCTCCTGATTACTGTACACCTGTCGCTGTGCTCCTGATTACTGTACACCTGTCACTGTGTTCCTGATTACTGTACACCTGTCACTGTGTTCCTGATTACTGTACACCTGTCACTGTGCTCCTGATTACTGTGCTCCTGTCGCCGTGCTCCTGATTACTGTACACCTGTCGCCGTGCTCCTGATTACTGTACACCTGTCGCCGTGCTCCTGATTACTGTGCTCCTGATTACTGTACACCTGTCGCCGTGCTCCTGATTACTGTACACCTGCACTGTGCTCCTGATTACTGTGCTCCTGTCGCCGTGCTCCTGATTTCTGTAGGATTCCTATATAACAATAAAGGTCATATGCTTGGAATTACCTGTCTCCTCCCTGAACTCTCCTCATTACTGAATAAACAGTGCCCACAACAAGAGGGTTAAACTGCAAAATGTTGAAAACAACAGGAGGTGGCACCACACTGTCCCACCGAAGCTACGTCATAGTCTGATAACAACTTTTCTAGTTTCAACAATGTTGGCTAAATTTATGAACTGTTAATAAATGTAGATCATATGACCACAATTGGAAAATAAAGGACAAAAATGAAAGCCCACTAATGTGTAAGTGAGTCATGCTTGACAGTCAGGATATTACTGTAATAAACATAACATAAATCTTTACCCTGTCCCACCCTCATAAGATGAAAAACAGCCAGATAGCCCCCGAGGACCATCTACCTGCTACAATACAAAGACCTCCAAGATTACAGGTAGTTGCATCTTTAAATCTAGAATGTCTTATGCACTTTAATATCAAGAAAGTTCCTGATGCTTTTAAGAGTGGCATTATGTGAGCTCTTAGATTAATTACTTAGATTACTCCTCAGCTTTCCATTAGAATAGCCGCAGCGATATTGGTCTTTGTGCCTGAGCAAAGAACTTACTGAGGATGCATGCCAGCCGCGCCTAAGGACTTGTCCAAGGTATTGTTTGGTATCGCTTTTTAGAGGAATTGGCAGAGGCCCACACAGAATTCCTTCAGCTTAATTTAACTAATGGATTCCAACAGCAAAAGAAACCAGACAGCATGAGGCTTCCACATACTCTATAAAATACTTCTCCAGAAGATCTATAGATACCATCCTTCTAAAGAGAATAATGTACAGCTCTGTTTTCTATTCAGTAACTCAGAAGACAGGAGCAGAAAACTTATTCTGCTGCAGGAAGACGTGTCTTGCAAACACGGGCAAAATTAGTTCTCTTTGCTAGTTAAACGAAAGCTGAGCAACACCAGAGGCCGCGCGCTGTCTTCCGCGCAGAACAGCGTCATATATCATATTTATGTATACGGAGCAAAGTTGACCTCAACCCCTTCTGAGGTGATGGAGAATGTTGGCAGTGGAGGGACTGCATTGTGACGATCACATTACCCGGGGTGTACGGCATTTGCTCCATCCCGACTCCATTGCGGGGCCATCTTAACAACATTATGGGCCCCCGGGCAAAGCAGTGCACAGGGGCCCCTACATATATAGATATATATATATATATATAGATATATAGAGATAGATAGATGTACTTGCTCAGTGACCCTTGAAGGTTTTTTTTGCAGGTTTTTTCTTTTGCAGGATTATTTATTCTAATTAAGAGCCCTGCATATGGGCCCCCTTGCCCGTGGGGCCCCTGGGCACCTGCCCATCGTGCCCAATTGAAAAGATGGCCCTGCTCCATTGGCCACTCCCCCCCCAACAGACACCCGGGCAAAGCTGCCAAGTAATGTTTGCCTTGATACATAGAAAACATAGGAATTAGATCAGTGAATGCCAACATACGGCCCTAGGGCCACATGAAGCTCCCCGAAACTTTTCCTGTGGCTCCCAGCTCCTTCCTGCTTTGTCAGCTTGTAACACTTGCGTAAAATGCTGCTGATATGTTATTACAGATAGGTGTCTCTTTCTTTCATTAAATGTATTGTTTTACCTTATTTCCGAGGAATAGGGTGATGTGCGTCCCTTTTGAAGGTTAGAAGGCAGCACCATGCTGCCCATGAAGTATATCAGGTTATCCATCACTAAGTTAGATGGCTTTGCACAACCTCTATTATGTCCCTTAGTTTACCCTTTTTTCTTGTCTTTCCTGCCCCTCTGGTTTACTTCACAATGTGATATATTTAATTATAGGTAGGGATCGCTCTCATCTAAATGCAGAATAAGACAGTTGTATGAATACTGCAAATATAAACTTTATTTACACACCTATATTGCATAAGTGTAGAATAAAAATTTAAATAAAGAAATGTTTGTATTTTTTATTGTAACAATTTTGTTTCTGCTAATGCGTCAGAGGTCCTGGCTTTCTTTCAAAAGAAAAAGTGCCAGTGGTTTCAAAATGTGTTTATTCTAGGGATCAATGATCCCTATCTTTACAGCCATTAAATCTGTGTTCAAGTGGTGAAGGCAACGGATACTGGGTCATCCAAAGGAAGTGTAATACAGGTAAATGATTGAAGTCTTTCATATATAGAAACTGGGCTCTAAATCACTTTCATCCACTTAACCAGCTAAACTATAACATGTGTAACACAAACTCTGATGCAGCTAATACAGCCGGGGGCTCCACAAAACAAAGCCTAATGAGTGTAAACTGTGTATAAAAAGGAAATTAATCTCAATTAGTCCTGCACACTGGGAGAAGTCTGTTCATTAAGGATAAGCTGACAAGTACGGATGTTATAACACCAGGGGCAGCTTGTGTGATGTCATTCTAGCATTCCGCTGCAAGTCTCTGATGTCTGACCTGTTCCTGTTAATAGATTCCTGCATCACACTCTCTAGAAGTCTATAACATTCTGAATTTACCTTAACTAGGAGGATGCAAAGCCGTCACTTCAGATATAGGAAGCTTTAGGCTGTTATGCATTGGCCTTCCCCACATTCCAAAGTAATACGAGCTAGACAAGCTCTACCAACCATAATTTGAAAACTTCCACTTAAATCCCAGGGTTACAATTAGTGAACCCACCTTGCAGTTAGTATTTGGCATTTGCACATCTGGGGTGTGGAGTCTAATGAGCATCTAATTTTTGCCACGAACCCCCTACAAGGAGGCAATGGGCTTCGCTGCAGGACACCAACAAGTCACAGCTCCCCAGGGTAATCCCACTAGGTAGTAGCTGATCATGTGACCATAGGACAAGACACAATGAGTAGCACTGGTTCAGCTAAGTAATATAGGCCACAGGTTTAATCGCATCACAATTCCATGAACCATCATCACGCCCCCCCCCATCCTTGCCCCTTGGACCTCGTCTTCGGGATTTCTAGTAAGGGAAGTAAAAAAATTAGAAATATATGCTCTCTGCTCACTACAGGTACCATGTGACTGTGGTTGCCATGGTAGTCCAGCATCATAAATCATTAACAGCAGCCTGAATAAATTAAACCAGGGAAAATGGTAAATACTAACATAGCCTGCAACAGTGTTTTATGTTAAACTGCTTTTTTTCATGGGATTGCTGCTTTAAAAACATAAATGTATGGTGGTATCATGTTTAAATAACTTTAAGCAGTTCAAAGCTAGATATAATGTTATATGAAATAAGTAATATCCAATTGCTATTTTCTAGAAAATATATTGGTAATGTCAGAATTCATAACAGTAGGCAAAGCGCAGAGCTCTGCAATAACGGCTTAGCCTGTGATTCCAGGAACCCAGGATTATAGTGATACAGAACGGATTATACCGAATGTGCAGTGCTACTGTCATCCTGAATGTAGATTCCTGTTGTCACCAGATTTGTAACTGATTGCTGACATTCTGTGCATCACTGAGCCACTCATAGAACGGCTGATGTGAGATGCAAGCTGAGTGCTACAGAACGGCACAGGGGATGGAGACAAGTGTGTCCAAACTGCAATATTTTTAAGAGGAAATTTTAAGAATATTCTACTTGTCAAAATGCTTTACAGTAGAATGCTCAATTAATATATTGTTTTCATTTATTGAATTTGTGTTATTTGCTTTTCATGTCTATAGCACAATATCGAGCAAAGGGTTAAGTGAGATTCAGCAACCATACATTATCTTCTATACATTTTTCACCCCACTCCTAAGTGGGGTGAAAAGCAGTTTCCTATAAGCTGCAAAGCTTTAAAACATGAGGACCTAGAAAATACATCCCTTACCTAGTCCATGTGAGATGTACCATGACAAACGTGTAATCCTGCCTGATTGTATCCCGGTGCAATAAGAGGAGGATTTCTATCCGCACAATGTACCTTATAGAGCTGGAAATGTTCATATTACAATGCGGCTCATGCTGAGCGGTTTCATCTGCACAAGCTGAATTTATCACACTGCTTTTATAGAATGAAAGACGTGAGGAGTCGCTGAAAAGAATGAAAGCTCTTTGATCCATTCTTAGGTCAAGTCACCAGGCATTATGTATGGACACCTCACTGGAAACCGAAAATAAAGGAGTTACCAACTTAGTATTTAAAACTATTATGGAACTCCTGCCATTTCAGTATTGAAGTATAGATTTCTTCTATTTACTGTTTACATATTCCGTCCTTACACCCTAAATGTTGGCTGAATGAATTCCTGAACTCCCAAGAGAACAGGTTGAGGTCCGCGCACCTCAGTGAACATTAAGTGGGGAGGGATGTGATGACCCAATTAGCATCAATATGCGCACTTGCCCCACCCACCTGATGAAGCAAGTGACATCATCAAGTCAAACCCACCTCCTGTATTCACATGTCCCCTGCACATCTCCCGGTGGATTCATCTCACTCCCTCGTCAGTATTTCCTGGCTGATGAACAAAATGGGTTTGAAACATGTACAGTGGGGGGGGGGGGGGGGGGGATGGGCTTGGAAAGTTGCTTCTCGTCCCCCACCAAATCCTATGCACTCTCCTCCTGTGCCTAATGGAAAATCCAGCCCACGGAAAGCCACTGAAAATACCATATCAGACCTGGAGACGTCCAATGTTTCCTAACACATAAATTTCTGCCACATTTTATACAAAACTTTTGCAGTGAGATTACTACCTTTAGATTGTAAGCTCCCATGAGCAGGACCCTCTTTTCCTCATGTCCTCCTCTGTTGCCTGTGCCATCGGCTCACCAGCTTCATTTTTGTACCTCGGCAGTAGACCCTGCCCTTGGTTCTCCTTTTCCTTCCCATCTGCGTCACTGCTCTGTCCCTGTTAGTAGCGCCTCATCGCTGGGCTCAGGTCAGCCTATTTCACTCCCTAACTTTCCTCTTCCCCTTTCCTTGCTTCTATGCTTCCTGGTACTCACCTATACCGCTTTGTCTCAGCTGAGTTGTCTTTTAATTGCACTCTTTTTGTAATGCCGTGTTTTGTACATGCTCTATGCACGGCACCGAAGACCTTTGTGGTACCATAGAAATAAAGCATAGTACTAACAATACCTGCTTTTTACTTCTTTTTATTCAGCAAAATGTGGACTTTTCCTTGGTAGGTAGAAGACAAACCTCTGGGCATGGTTACAAATAGACTGCAAAATTGTAAGGCTGCAGTCACATGTAGCAAATGAGAGTTTTTCCTGCAGTAACTAATACAAACTAGACTGACACTATTATGTGTGTAATGAGCACTGGAACTCACTCCCACCCTGGCCCTTGTTGAGCCTGTAATTGGCCAGGATCTATCAATGTCGCTGCTAAATAACGGAGCATTAATCACAGAGTACAAGGACGTACTGAAGTTCTGGTCTGTTGCGGGTCTCCTGAGGCCCGTTGTGACCTAAAACAATTCGGACTTTATCCACTACATTTACCAGAGCACTGAAAGGAGATGTCGTTAGTGGAGAAGCGGTCAGGACTTTAAAGGAAAAAATGTTCCCTGTTTACAAGCGCCGCTTATGATCATGTTCAATGATGTCCAGGAGACAGCGGCCAAGTTATTGAGAGACTGAGCTCTCTTGTAGTTTTCAAGAAAACCTTTTCCCAGGTAATTGAAAGTCCTGAGTAGCTGCCATACAGAGTGATCGCTTGAACTTCTCTCCCCAAGGATGCTCAACACCATTATCATCGCACCTTTTGGATTAATCTGACCAAAGACACTACCGCTATTGCCTGTATTGGGGTGGGGGCAGGGGACAGGGAAAAATAATCTAATACTGAGCCAATACCACACTCCCAAACACAGGGTGAGGACTGTAGTAGTTTTACTTATCAGATAAAGGTCAGAATCAATGGCTCTGGCTGTGTCCAGGAACCCTCAACACCACCCTCAACACTATTTCACTTTGAGGAGCCAATGAATGATTAAGAATGTAGTAATATTCACAATAGAGAAGGATCACACGATAGGCAACCTAAACTACAATTTAACCTGAGTGCTATCAGCTGCAATAAATAATGTCCACCTGCAATAAGGACACAGGTCTAAAGGAGCTGACTAAGTAGAGGTCCTTATCGGGCTTGTAGAAGAACACTATCATTGCATCAGACATATTCTTGGGTAGTGATCATGAATCTAGGGCAGGATTGTAAGAATGTAATAGGTGGGTAATTGGTATTTTTAGAAAAGATTTATAAATCTCCACTGGGATTCCATTGTTCCCAGGGGCCTTTACCCACAGAGAAAGATGTTATCTACAGCCAAGAGGACACAGCCTTTCCCTTGGGGATAGATTTATCAAACATTGTAAATAGGAACAGAGGAGGTGTTGCCAATAGCAACCAATCAGATTCTATCTATAATTTTCTAGAATCTACTCAAGACATGATAGGTAGAATCTGATTGGTTACTAGGGGCAACACCTTCACTTGTCCTTTTTTAGAAGGTTTGATAAATGTCCTCCATTAGTGTTTAAAGATATTGGGAGAATATAATTCAGAGTGAAAATGAGAGAATTGGTAGTAAAAGTCTTGCGACTGGTTGAAACAATGGTAGATATAGATGGGGGTGAATGCATAACCCCCGAGGGACAAGCCAGATTACCATAATGGTCCCTTTACTTATAGACAGAAGTTCTGATAAGGAAAACGTTGTCCTTGGCAGTGTCCTGTAACAGAACTGACTTTGCCCTCTTACTCTGAAGTCATTCGGGTCATTCTGGGAGGTGGGGATGGGGGAGGGGAGGGGGGGGGGAGAATCCACCAGACAGTTGGCATCTGCATCGAAAACTTCTGCCTTTATGGCATCATCCGACTCCAGAATGAATGCCCAAGGACAAGACCTCCTTGTGTATGCTTTAAAATCTTTCCATATGACTCCTGTGGTGCATCGAAAAATAAAAAAAGGTGTCCCATCTCTATAGGGGGGTCGATCCCCTCTGTGACACCCAACTGTTTGTAGAGCAAGAGTGGGGAATGATCGGACACTGACCTACCCAGGTGGTTATATTGCCCAGCTCTTGGCGCCCAAGAACAACATCAGAGCAATTCTCCAGAGAACTCTTTATGTTGTAGAGTGACAAAAGAATATCTCTGTCAATCAGTTTATGTACAGCGGCTATGGTTAAAGCACCCTATGGGGTACAGGGGAGAATGTTGGCGCTCTCAGGATTATACAAAGCGTCAGTCAGAAATAAGAAAGCATTTCCCAGACATAGGAGAACCACATTTTACTGAACAAGACAACAAGGCTTTGTTGTCTTCCCATTTTTTTTTCAAAAATGTCCCTTACTGAAAAACTTAGATAAAGTGTAATTATAATTCATTAGAAATTAAACAATGAACTTGCTACGCTCCGATTATGGCGCCGTGGGCTACCTGGCATGGCTCCTGGGATGTCATTAACAAGCGCCAACGTTACTGTGTCATTAGAATGAAACAAAACCGCCCAGGCAATTGTCATCAAGCAGGAGGACAATTATGTAAAGTCTTCTAGGGACTGAGAGGTGATGGATGATGTGGGACGGTGCCATCCACGGTGTTTATGATCAGGAGAGTAATCTGCTGGGAAAAAAAGATTTTTGCTGCGAAATCTGCAATTAGAGAATGGAAATGTATCATCTATCACGGAATTCATCCTGGTGTTTACTCCTCTCAGCTGTGGTTTCTACCCGCTTTCCCCTTGCCACATTATCTGTGTTTCATGCCCATGTAAGGGAACAAGCAGCACGGATATTAGTTGAGAGCTGGTACACGACACCGAACACAGGGCATATGAAGGTGGCACAGACATGGCAGAAGATGGGAACAGATGGAAAACTGTTTGGTTCATTGACTACCCTCCTGCTTAGTAGTTAGAGTCAATATCTGAGTATCGGGGTCTCGCCACTCAATAACTTCTGTTAGATCATCATCATCACCATTTATTTATATAGCGCCACTAATTCCGCAGCGCTGTGCAGAGAACTCACATCAGTCCCTGCCCCATTGGGGCTTACAGTCTAAAATCCCTAACACACACACACACACACACACACACACACACACACACACACAGACAGACAGACAGACTAGGGGTCAATTTGTTAGCAGCCAATTAACCTACCAGTATGTTTTTGGAGTGTGGGAGGAGACCGGAGCACCCGGAGGAAACCCACACAAACACAGGGAGAACATACAAACTCCACACAGATAAGGCCATGGTTGGAAAATTGAACTCATGAACCCAGTGCTGTGAGGCAGAAGTGGTAACCACTTAGCCACCATGCTGCCCAAACGTTTCAATCCCTTTAGAGGTCCAACCTAGGGGCTGGCTGGACTGGGGGCTGGCTGGCACCTGCGCACCGTGCCAGTTCCATATTGGGCTGCCTTGGGTGGGCTACCTGCATTTATTTCCCTTAAAATATACCTAATAGGCTACCGGGCTGAGTCTCGACTCCCAGGGCTAAACTTTGACAGCCAGCTCCCGTTCCAGCCCCTACATCCTAGAACTATATTCCCAGAGAGAGAACCCCACCACCTACCTCCTTTCCTTGGCAAATTACTGGTACCTGTAACAGTCAAAGTTATTGTCAACTTCATCGTCAATATCAAATAAAAATAATAAAAAATCAGGTGGAAAAGGAGCAGACTGGAAAAAATAAGAAACATATAAGTGCTTTGGGGTCTGTGCAATATGATTGCACAATGAAGGTTTAATTCTCAGTATCTGTTTTTTCTCTATTTATAGACAACTGTATAGTAGAGGCTGTGTGGTGGCGACAAGGGGCATTGTTGTGGTGACATGAAGACGTGATATGGTGAAAACGGGGTAGTGTAACCTAACATTTGGCAAGAGAACATGTTTGCATCCCTGGTTACAAGCTGCATTAGCTCTAACCAAATATACTGTATAGTTACAAATGCTCATTTAAACAGGTGACAGATTTGTGGGTACAGGAAAAGACCTGTTTCAGTAGAGAATTAAGAAGAGTCTCAGTCCTGCTGACCAACATTGGTACGTTCTGGTGTCTGACTGTGGCTAGTCCGCATTGGTTGAAGGCAAAACCCCGGGGTTAGAACTGGAGTTTGTTTTAAGCTCCCCAAATATCACACTTAGACCTGGCTCCACTGTAAACATTCTTGTACCGCGTCTGTACGAGTGACTGCAGCTGTCAGAACGTTCAACTCATTGCACGCTGCACAGACACATCGCTGAGCACAAAACACATGTAATTACACGGGACTCTTCTGGAAAAGGTCTGAAAACCCCCTCTTGTGGTTGAACTAATACTATCCCTCTGCCGGATATAAAATGCACAATCTATACAAAAACCAGAGAGTCTGCAGCTGGAGAATTGTACATGAAACCATCAGGCTCTATTAACAGCCAGTAATGCATTTATATTACAGCTCTGACATTAAGAGACTGATGATGAACATTAAAAGCACCAGCACCAATATTTAATATTATACAGTTTTCTCTAATAACTTATAAGGTGAAAAAGCTGTACGAAATGACGGTACTTGTGCTGGGAGTACCGATGATCCAGTCCAAAGATGGATACTTTAGATACAATTCAACAAACCGGTTCAAGAAAACCTTTTTTAAGAATTCGAGCATCACTAATTGTTACAATATCATTGTCCAATGCCCAGTTTTCTGGAGCACTAAGAGTTAACTTACACAGCATACATGCCTACTCTCCCGGAATGTCTGGGAGACTCCCGAATTCCGGGTAGGTCTCCCGGACTCCAGAGAGAGCTGGCAATTCTCCCGCATCTGCTCACTTTCTAGTGAAGTGGGCAGATTTCAAGCCTCTATGATGCGATTCTCCGTGAATCGCATAATTTTGGTCCGCCCCCTGTGGTAAAATTACGCATTTGCATCATTACGTCTCGGAGGCGGGGCCAAAATTATGCAATTCCTGGAGCCCCGCCCCCTCACCATACCAAGACTCCCGGAGGCCAATCTTCAAAGGTTGGCAACTATGACTTACCGCATCACCACGCCACTCTAAGGGGGACATACGCAAGCGTGATCCGGCTAGCCAGTTCACGCGTGGACAGTGGGACTGAAAACCCTTGATGTAGAGGGTATAGGGATTCTCACGTTATGATGATTATGCTCGTTTTTTTGTTGGTTTTTTTTTGTAATGTCGCTTCTGTACATAAAAGTTATCACTTTTTCTAAGGGTAAGTGTTTTTAGCCAAAAGAGTAAAAATTATGTACTACAAAAATAATCTATATGTATACGTTCTCTCACAATCTAAAGATACGTCTGCTGATGAATACAGATCTAGGTCCGCTCTGCTCCAACAGACAAGACACTGCAGGATACGTCCAATACCAATGTGGAATATCAAGTCACAAAAAAATGTACATTTAAAAAAAAATATTAAATTAATGTCACTTATTAATAATATAGTCATTAATGGCAAAACATTTAAAAAAAGTTTTTTCAATAAAGTACATTTCTTAGGCTGTTAATGTCTACTGTACATAAAGTGCATTTTTACAGTTGATACACATCCATCATCACTAGTAATCGGCACTTACACCAGACCTGTAGCTGGCAACAGAAAATCACGTACCTTAGAGATGCCCAAAACTTGTATCAGACGGTGCTGTGTGCGCTCCAGCTTGGCCCTTACTGTACACTGACTACGTGCATACGTCCAGTACCCTCCTTGATTTGCCCTTTAAATTGTAGGGTGTAGTAAGGATCTTTTGCGCTCAAAGATGAATTGGATATTTAAAGCGGAATACAGCACGAGTCGGCATAAACGTGCTTTAATAAATCAGGCCCACAATGTTTATTTTCAAACTAATTAATAAATAAATGGGGTAAAAAAAAGCATAATCCATACATGAGAATACTCTATTTTTACTGAAACAATATGTAATATTTGAGTATAATGTTTCTTTACAGGAATAATCCCCAGTGCACAGCGTTTATATAGACTTTGGAATCCATAAGTAAACAGTAAAATGTTGCTGCCAGGAATAACGGAGAAAAATCCACAACATACCAGACACACAAAGGAAAATGCTTCGTAGGAAACGCAATGTTTAGTTTCAGCTGAACCCATATAATTTAGGATCATTTCCCCCCCCCCCCTCATGCTGTGGTGACATAAAAACCTATAATTTCCATTCTAAAATCATGCATGGACGTATTTCACGGCGAGTATAGATCACAGCGCTGAGCTGCAGGAATCTGTCCTCTCGGGTGTACCTGGGTGTAATCCAGTTAAGGGGACAGTCTACGCTGGATTCTAACCCACCCACTCCTCAAACCTCAATACAAGAATAAGAAACATATCTGATGTGATATATATGTCCATATGAATGAGAAAAGAACAATAAAAAGAAACATTTGAGTTTAAGAAAAATGGTACAGAAATAACAGTCTTTGTACAATCCTGCTCCTTCCTGACGGCTAGCACATCTTACTGACGCATCTGCCTCAAAACTTTTCCTGAGCTGAAAATATATAGGTAGCATCAACATCAAAAGTCAGGGGTTAACAACGAGATACAAATCAAAGTTTGGACATTTTCACTGTGTTCCATAGATGGCCACAGTTTTGTATCACTGCCAGAATTTAAATTTCAAACTTAAAGCCAACAAAGGGTGCAAAATTTTATGGCCATCTGTAGATGAGAAAAATTGGGGTGAACTTTTGTGCATGTTTAGGGGCTAGATTTACTAAGCTGCGGGTTTGAAAAAGTGGGGATGTTGCCTATAGCAACCAATCAGATTCTAGCTTTCATTTATTTAGTGCTTACTACAAAATGACAGCTATAATCGGATTGGTTGCTATAGGCAACATCCCCACTTTTTCAAACCCGCTGCTTAGTAAATCTAGCCCTAGATCTATTTAAGGACGTGGAAGGTGCAAAGTTTTGCAGTTAAATGCAGAATATTTTGTGGAACAGATTTTCTTTTCTTTAATTTGTAGTCTGCCTGGAGGAGCAGTAATGGTTCTCCGTAGACCCCACAGAATTGTGCATGGGTACTATTTCCCACACCTTCAGTATGTTTGATGATTAATTGCAAAATCTATAGAAACCATTGAAAAAATCCTTCAGAAGTATGAATATTATTTTGTTTAGAGCATTTTTCACAAAAGGTAACAAGTCAGTTCACTTAACCAACGAGATAAAACCTCTCTGGTAGAATGTTCATAATATATAATGCTCACATCTGAAATCTCAACAATGGAGAGCAACGATCCACCCAGGGTGTCCATGCTCTGCTCTTCTGAGTACATGCGTGTGTGCCGGCGTATGCGCAGTGAACGTCACCACACTTCTGTCGGGCCTTTAGCAGGACGACCTCCAGAATGGATGGAGCCAGTTCTAGGGGTGGCTCCTTACACTTACCCGGAGCAGCAATATTATGATGCCCTATGTCAAACGAACACAATTTGAGATGTTTTACTGTAATTGAAAACAGAGCGAGGGAAATCGTTCTCTACCTGGCCACTCTGTGACCCTAACTCCAGCTGTCGCAATGTGCGAATTTGGCAGCTCATATAAAATCTTAAAATGGTATTTACTAAGTGCATGCATCCCTATTACATAAACTGTGCTGCCCTGAGAACTGGTTATTTGTATTGAGTAAAATAAATTGTATGACGATAAATATAGCGGAGAGAGCGACATATTTCTTTCTCCGTATGTGGCTCCTTGCGCCCCCTCGATAGGGGAGGGGGCTTTACAGCCACTGGGGATGTGTCTGGAGGAGATGGGTCAAAGGTAGGGGGCGCACCCCTGGTAGTTAGATTCATCATTGCCTGGCAGTGTGTGTGCAGATCTCTCCTCTATGTGCCAAAAATTCACCCCTGTTCTAAAACAGAGCACTGCAGCTCTCTACATGTCGGCACATGGAGCCAAAACAACCAGAACTGTAAAACGATGCCTCTAGTTGCCTGTGCGGTAATTACAGCCCTGATTATATTTGTGAAGCTTTTCCGCCAAGAGACGTAGATGCCTTAAGCTGGGTACAGACCTATGCAATTATTGTGCAGATCACATGATTCACAAACGTTTGTTCAGATATTGTGTGTACTCTCATCATGTTTTATCGTACTAAAACACATCGCAATCTTGTCATTTGGTTCTCTAAACTTCCTAAAAATCACCATCAACGATGGAATGATGTCAGGTAAATGTGGCAGTGTGTACGGACTCACAGCCAGCAGTGTAGGCAGATATCTGTACAGTGTTCAGATATTTTCAGCAGATGGTTATGAGAGATGAAGATCACAGATCTGAAGGTAAATTGTGTAGGTGTGTGCACATGAATCGAAATGATAATCAGGACTTTCATTCATTGCTGAAATCGTTACAGAAATCGCATATGAAGTAAGATTGTTTAGATGTGTACCCAGCTTTAGTGGGGAACTCAATTGGCCTGCGCACTATTACCGTTATTACGATAATAGTGCACGTAATTACCGTTATTACGGTAGTTTGAACACCGGCTTTTTGCTCGCAGCTCCGTGAGCTACCAGCAGAAACCCGGGTTAATATTACCGTAATAATGGCAATATGTTTAACGCTGCGGTACTTCAGGGGGAGTTGAATTCCCCCCTTAGTGTCACATATACAGTAGACGTAGTCAGGCTGCTCGCTGCTTGAGGATAATGACAATTGTAGTTAAATAGCTGACGTCTGCTAACTTCTACTTGGTTTTAGTTTCAAGGACTGAACAAAATATATTTTATTAAATACAGCTCCTAATCTCTGCCACCATTGTGTAGCTCTATGTGGACACAGCGTTGTATAAAGAACATACAAACGATCCTCTGACTTCTCTAGCCGTGACTGACAGAAGATTTCATCGCTAGTTCATAGGCTATAAACATACTGCACTTACCGTGTTCAAATATAGTGTCAGGAGCGTGTTCAGGGCATGACCTGCCCAGGGGAGCACTAATGGTTCTCTGCAGCCTCCGACATCTCCCCGATTCTCCATATCCCTTCCGGCTGAGGGTTGGGTAGACCTACAGGAATCACAAAGGGATTGTGAGACATTTGGCTTCTTATGGGTTAAACTCAAATACAAGAATGACCATCACATTACCCCGGGGGTGGCTCAGTGTGACCTTTCCACAATACAGAGAGGAATTAACGTTTTGTCACTTATTTTATTGCAGACTTTGCATCAGACGGTGAAGGATAAGATATGTACATCTTAACTGAAATGTATTTTTCTTATGTTTATGTAATATTATGACAACTTATATACATAGAAATGGCAATAAAAAATATTTTTACTAAACAACAAATCATATGGAGCTTAACCAGAAAATATACTGTAAGGTGAGGCTGAGGATGGGTAAACTGTAACACGTTGTCTTTTCATGACTGTTAGAACAGAACTAGTGAATAAGAACATTATTTTTCAAAAAAATGCCCTCTGCATGGTGCCATATTTATGTAACAGTTCCTCCCATTAATGAATCCTAGACTTGGATCATTATAGGACCACCTCAACCTCTACGGGCCTGAGTCCTTAAGAAGAGCAAAGCATAAAAAAGGAGTAATTAATAACTTATATAAACTGAGGACATCGCCTTTAGGAGGCACTGTGCTAGATTGTAAGCTCTTGCACCCAACCCACAGACTTGCCACAATATATATATGCACTATAGCAGCGGATTGATAAATAGTGGGTAATATTTGTGGATAGAGGTGACCTCACTGACTGTGGTGTCTGTTGCAGGCGATCCTGATAACGGGCTCGGATGTTGCGGCTGAATTTTGGTCATTGTATCGTTTATCTTCATCATCATCACATTTCCCATATCGATATGGATGTCCATCAAGGTGAGGAGCCGATTTCACACTAATATAGACATTACACGTACTTCCCGTATGACTACACGCTAAGGTACACAACATGCCTCCAACACGCGCAGAGTTAAACATATGTGGACCTGAGTCATTAAGGAGAGCAAAGCATAAAAAAGGAGTAACTTTGCACCTGGGCAAAACTATGTTGCATTGGAGGGGGGAGGTAAATTTAAAATGTGTGGACAGATTTATAGTTGGGGTAGGGCAGGTCCTAGATCAACTATAAAATTCAGTGTAAAAATAAAACTATTAAGTATTTGTGTGCTACATGGAAAAACAGTCAATATTTATCTTATGTGCAAAATAATAAACTAATTTGCACCCCTTGTATTGTAACATGGTTTGTCCCGGAGAACATTTATTCCTTTTTTTGCCATACTTTTAAATAATGACTCAAGTCCTACATTTATTTATTACACTTAAAAGACAAAGCAAAAAATAAAACATGCGCCAGATACAGAACATAATCTGAAAAGCAGGGTCCTCAGGAGGGGGGTCTGGAATTACCTGCCCCCCTCTTACCTGCGATTCCTGTAGCGTAGTGCTAGTGTCATCACTGCTCCGCCCCACCTGAGAGTAGGAATCATGGCCGCTCACAGCCAGTATAAGGTGAGACTGTAGAAATTATGTAAACCACTATGAAATACCCATTTATTAATTTCCCATGCAAGAATAGATGGAGTTTATTTCCACCCAATTCTCATAAAATCTGGCCTATATACAGGGGCGGGCTGGTCCGGTGGGCATCGGCCCCCCAAGCCGCTCAGTCCAACCGCTGTTAGGGTCGCCCCCCCCTCCTCAGCAATATTTCTTATTTATTTTATTCCGGCCGCATCACGACATGTGATGGGACCGTCATCAATGGCGCAGCCGCATCGCGTGTCACGCGATGCGGCCGCCTGTGCGCCCCCCGGGCTTAAACGTGCCAGCCCGCGCCTGCCTATATATAACCCTCTCTTCATAGATCCAGGCCTTTATACAACCCACTCCTCATAGAGGCAGGTCTATATATCACCTCTTCCTCATAGAACCCGGCCTAAATACAACCCTCTCTTCATAGATCCAGGCCTATATACAATCCAAACTTCATAGATCCAGGCCAATATACAACCCAATCTTCATAGATCCAGGCCTATATACAACCCCTTCTTCATAGATCCAGGCCTATATACAACCCCCTCTTCATAGATCCGGGCCTATATACAACCCCCTCTTCATAGATCCGGGCCTATATACAACCCCCTCTTCATAGATCCGGGCCTGTATACAACCCAATGACATAGAATCAGTCTTATTTACCATTCATTTATGTTAATTTATGTTTTAATGTACATGCTATTCATTAGTACATAATAGTTTTGCAACATGTGATCATGTTGTTGTTTTCTTTTGTTTTAGCGGGGTGATATCATGTTTTTTGGCAGGACCCCAAACCCTTGATCGAAGGCTTGGTAAACACTACAGAAAATTTCTCCCGATGCGATATCGTTAACAATTTTACCAACGACTGAAAGTCCCGATCAGCAGCCGTTTCATGTGTACACACTGTCCATGGTTTACAAGATTTACCTTCAGATCTGTGCTCTTCACCTGTCATAACCATGAAAAGATGGTGACTCGGTAAACTCTATGGAGATCTGCCTACACTGCTGGTCCATCGTTGCTTTTTAGTCCGTTTATAAAATCAAATCAAATACCATATGCTTTGGAATGATAATCGTTCATCGTTGGAGTGTACACACTAAAGAGACATCGGGCCAAACGGTCGTTTATCGTGTGATTGGCCAGATAATCGTGTGAAAAACTTGTGGTGTGTACCCAGCATTAGTTAAATTATGACTATTTTGCATCTAAAGAATAACAAAACTAAATAGCCAACTTGTTATTCACTTTTCAAATTGTGAGGCCTTTTGACTTTGAAATTTTAACAAATGCGTCATCCGCAGAGGTTAACGCTGTCTGCGCCACAGAGGCCACCGCAGAACAATGATAGTTAATGACGCATCCCCCCCTTGCAGCTCTGGAAGTTAAATCTGATTTTAAAGAGCAATTACGAACTTAAATAGTGTTATCAAAAATATAATAGAGAAGTAATGAGTTCTGACAAGTGGAACTGTGGTCATTAGCTGTTCAAAAAGCGACCTTGATCTCTTAAACCCCCCCTTAGGGAGACGGCTCATGTAAAAATAATATTTCTTTTAACCCGCTCTTATTATGGGAGATCGGAATCTGCCTGATGTGGACTGAAACGAGTGCGCTGCAGGTATAAGCAAAAGTAGCGACTACTTCAATTGATGCTTGAATTCCGGTGACCACAAGTGTAGTTTAGTATAAAAATATCAAATGACGCATATCCTACAAAGGTGCTGGATCTCAGGAGGGCTGACTTTGTAGAGATGGGAATATATGGATGAGATTCTTTGGTAGGAGGAAGGCTTTTGCAGGAATAATAGTAAAAACTAAAGATGACATTTCTAAAAGCAATAGATCTTTGTGCCAGGCACAATATCAAAACTACAAAATAAAAAAAGACGATCTGGTTCTCAAAGGAGTATGACCAAAAAGATAGAAATATTGTCAGGCTCAAGGGAATAAAGATAAAGTAATATAACTGGGTAAGCAGAAAGACAGCACAAAATGGCATTTACTGAGGAGGAAAGGGATCTAGTAGAAACAAACTGAGTTATATACTGGAAGTAACAAGGTTTCCCCCGGCAGCACAGAGTATATCAGGAGATGAGTGATATGTTAGTGAGGACAGAGCTGCATGTTACAGGGGCAGTGACATGATGTGAGGAGGGGAATGGAGGCAGCAGGAAGCCACAGACTGAGAGTTATTTAGTGGAAGGAGCAGGGTATCCAGCAGCACAGAGTATATCAGGAGATGAGTGATGTGTTAGTGAGGACAGAGCTGCATGTTACAGGGGCAGTGACATGATGTGAGGAGGGGAATGGAGGCAGCAGGAAGCCACAGACTGAGAGTTATTTAGTGGAAGGAGCAGGGTATCCAGCAGCACAGAGTATATCAGGAGATGAGTGATGTGTTAGTGAGGACAGAGCTGCATGTTACAGGGGCAGTGACATGATGTGAGGAGGGGAATGGAGGCAGCAGGAAGCCACAGACAGAGTTATATAGTGGAAGGAGCAGGGTATCCAGCAGCACAGAGTATATCAGGAGATGAGTGATGTGTTAGTGGGCATAGGGTTGCATGTGACAGGGGCAGTGACATGATGTGAGGAGGGGAATGGAGGCAGCAGGAAGTCACAGACTGAGAGTTATATAGTGGAAGGAGCAGGGTCTCCAGCAGCACAGAGTATATCAGGAGATGAGTGATGTGTTAGTGAGGACAGGGCTGCATGTGACAGAGGCAGTGACATGATGTGAGAAGTCGAATGGAGGCAGCAGGAAGTCACAGACTGAGAGTTATATAGTGGAAGGAGCAGGATCCCCAGCAGCACAGAGCATTGATGTTAGGCTCCGGTCACACAGATGTGGGAAAGTTATGGTGCCAAATGTACCTCTGTATAAGACAAAGTTCATACATTAAACAGTATCAAGCAGAGAGTTCTTAGTAAAGCAAGATCATCCAAAACCCTAGGACCAAATTCCTCCTTATTTATCTTTATACAGAATTGGCGTTTATCCACTTAGAGTAACATAACATTTAAGGTGGGCACGGTGAGATAAACAGCCCTACAACCCCACCCAATAATATTACAATGTGTCTCCTACATTATAAGATGTGTAGGGCATTTCGTTGTATCAAAACATCCCTGGCTAAGCTCCTACACTTTTAAATTCTCCAGACACTAGAGAATACAGTGGGTGAGGATTTCTACGAGTCTGTACAAGTTCAGAGGCTGTATATATCTCATCACAGAGGGATGAGAAGGTAACCCTATCAATGACATTCACAGAAATACACAGGTACATGGATAACTCACAAAACATCCCATTCATAACATGAGAGCGACATGATAAATATTCTATCATTAACGTATGGAAAGGTTCATTCCGTATGCATCACTTTAAAGAAAAAAAAACATTTATCTTTACACATCTGTATTTGTTATATCCATTATGTTTGTTCTTTTTCCCTTTATAAGCATTTTCTTTTACCAGGACTCTGGTAATACAGAGTATATCTTTATATATATAGAGAGAGAGAGAGCAATATTGTGAGCATTTAAATCCCCCGTGTGCCTGGAACAGCTGTTTCCCCATGTGTAGCCCCCACTCCTTACAGCGAGGAGCCCCTCTCAGAATCGCCCTGTGGTGATCAGCGCCAACTGTCGGATTTTATGTTCTTTCTATTTCAGCTTTGTGCACATTATAACTTTTATAAGAAGAGGCAAACCAAAAGGTATGTTATATAAACTGCCTCGTAAAACAGTTTTCTCATATTACCTATGGCTGGAACGCTCGCTGCGCCTGGATAGACTAAAGTATCAGTTTATCTTTGTTTTCACCCAAGTGTACATTATGGTGACATAATTCCAGTAATTCTTTATTACAAAAGTAACAAATACAATAGCGAATCCTTTGTTGGGTGTTTTTTTTTACTCTCCCTGCGGTTTCCGCTGCACTATTACCACATATTCTGATTCCTGACTCAGAATTAGAGTTTATCGACTATAATAGAGAAATCACACTTAGGGGGGAATTCAATTATTACCGTAATAGCGGTAATAGTGCGCAAGCCGCGCTACTTTTTCAAGTAACGCGGCTTGTGCACTATTACCGCTATTACGATCATAGTGCGCATTATTACGGTACACTTAACGCCGGCTTTCTGTTCGCAGCTGAAATTCAGGTTAGAAATACCGCAAAAACGGTAATAGTTTTAATGCCGCGTTACTTTTGCAAGTAACGTGGCTAACTGGATTCCCCCTTAGGGGCCTATGTAATAATTACCGGCTTTTTGCCCCATAAGTATCATCTGTCGTTGCAATGATTACACATGACCCTTTGGTGCAATTTACTTATAAAGTCGGGACAGCGCGTCCGATAGGTAAAACTTGGACAGCGCGTCCGATGGGTAAAACTTGGACAGCGCGTCCGATGGGTAAAACTTGGACAGCGCGTCCGATGGGTAAAACTTGGACAGCGCGTCCGATGGGTAAAACTTGGACAGCGCGTCCGATGGGTAAAACTTGGACAGCGCGTCCGATGGGTAAAACTTGGACAGCGCGTCCGATAGGTAAAACTTGGACAGCGCGTCCGATAGGTAAAACTTGGACAGCGCTGGTATAGAAAAAAAATCTGTTTCAGGTGGCAGGAGAGTCTGAGGACACCCGAGACCCAGAGCAATATATATTAAATAATAGCAATATATAAATGTACAATGGCACATGCAGTTAATATGACTATGTACTGCTAGGAATCAGGAGATCAGTAGATCATGGTAACAAGATCTGGGTTTGTAAATTACTCTGAGGTTTGGAGGTAGAAAACAACAAGCAGAGAACTTCTTTTATATTAAAAATTTCAAGATAATGTGGACTGTAGCTACTAAGACCCAATCGCAAAATGCTTAGCGATGTCTGACAATTTAGTGCCATTGTTTAAAGAACAAACTCCAATTTTCAGACCAGAGGAGGTCATTAAAAAAACAGGAATAAAGGTACAAATGCGGTCATGTGGATCTTTCGGTCTCGAGTCCTCAGGTTCTACAATCTACAAGTGCGTTCTACCATATCAGGTGCCGGTGCTTCAAGTCCTCATCACCGCCCGTACATCATTACAGGTCTTCTGCACGAGTCACCCCGTAATCACAATGTAATTACGCAGCGGTAATTGAGACACCAGGTTGACGTCCTTTATGTGTGGTTGAGAACAGTAACGTGGTTTTCGTAGAGTACAAAGTATCCGCTACAATGGGCGACAATTCCGAGAAAAAATAAAAATCTATTTTCAAAGACAATGTCGGAAAATACTCTGTGTAATTATCAGCTCCAGAGTTTGGAACGAGGCAGCTGAAGACATATTAGGAAATACAATGGCGTTATCCAGAAACAAGACGTTTATAGAAAGACCCCTGCCCCTGCAGATTGAATGTACTTTGCTGAAATACAGTCTAAACATTTTTATTTTCTACCTGAATAACAAAACAAAAAAAAGTGTAATTTAATCACAGATGCAAAATATCCACCGCTTGACAGCTAAAATATTCACGTTGTTGCTGATTTCACTTTGAAGAACAAAGAAAAGGTTTTACAATAAAACTTTTTACATTTCCATCTTGTTGCATGAAACTAATAAGCACAATATTAACAATATTTAGCCTGCAGATAATAACACAACGTGTGCAACAAAATACCGAGAATGGGGGCTTTGCGTGATCAGTGTGGAAAGACAAGATTGCAATTATTTATTCAAATGAGGTGCGTGCCTGGTTTGATTTCTACACCATCCCTGAGATCTGTTCTCATCCTATACTTTGAAAATAAGATGCATTTTGCAGCTTTCAGTGGCACCTTTTTGTGGAAATGCTTTATACTACCGTCCCCTAACTTGAGCTAGCCGGCAATTCGTAACCGTGACAAGTGACCCTTCAGAGCAATTTACTAATAATGTCATGTCGGGACGGCGCGTCCAATAGGAGGTCCCGGCTATGACTGTTTTGTACTGAACACTCCGGGTTCTGATCAGAGTCTTTACTACACATGCACATATGCTGTTGCCATTTGCGGAAAAAAGCGCAGAGAAGAGCAGCTACGTTGCCCGAGAGGGATCCGAAGATCCCTCTTCTGCGATGTTCTCCTCTAACGCCATATTTAGAAAAGCTAAGCTTTTCGGAGCTTTATAAACTTGCCCATTGAGTATTATGGGGACTGCGGTTAATGCAGTGATTTGCCTAATGTAGGAGTTATCTTCGATATCTCCTGCATGAGGTTTTTATTAAATGAATATTTTACTTAAAAATGCCTAAACCATACGGAAAAAGCAATTTCCACATGGTTCAGGGCTGTATAAATAGGCCCCTAACACTTTAGGGGAGTATGGTGGCTGTAGCGCAGTAACCTTTAGTTGCCTTGGAGATCTTTTTTTTCCAAATCCCCAGCAATAAGTAGCTATTTATCACCACGGTGGCGGTATGTTAATAAATAGACAAACGGTGTAAGATCAATACACCTGCACTATGGGTGCGCTGACAGTAATACGTCAGTCTCTGTTCTCCATTAAGAGGAGATATCTAACAATGAGCTATCGGATTGCAGCACACATCACTCTGCGGGAGGGAATTTTCTCATATTACTGACACTGGGTCACTTCAGAAATATTTTCTTTTATGTGGAATTGTTAGCTGTGCATCACCCACCTACACATTACACTGGCTGCTTTGGTCGTCAAAATCGTACTGCAGCGCCTAATGAGTAATATTTCAGCAGAAGATTTGCCGATTCTTTTATTAGTCCTGAATGCTGACTGACACACCGACACAGACATAAAGACTCACACAAACACATATACGTGTCTCACGCACAACAGAACGACGCAGACAGGCGCAGTGTTCCCATCAAATGCTTTTACCGGCATACTATTATATTTGTGACTATTATATTTGTGACTGCAAACCTGGTCCCTTATGTATGTAATAATTATCCAGCAGGACATGATGTCCGGGCCTCAGCTAACTACTAATATTCAGGTCGCGTCGGCCTCAGCTGGATAATGGCTGACTCCAGGTGTAAACGTCAGCTGGGTATATTCATCCTAATTATTGTTTATTGTTCACTTATCCAAGGAGAAAATGTGTGGAAAAGCATTGTCTGTGTCATGTGTTATGCCCATGAATGCACCGAAGCCAGCGGCCATTATGTTCATTGTTCTGAGGAGACATTATTCAGGTGCTGACCCCCCCCCCCCCCAGCACGCCCTGGACTGTATATAATATTACATATCACTAATAACTGTACTTACAAAGAAGTGTCAGCTCTTAAGATGCAGAACTGGTGCTTGTACTTGTCTTTTTTCGATGCAAAGCAAACTCCAGTGGTTATAAGTCCTAATTCTGACTAGTTTACAGTCTCCTAGCTAACAGAAATGCTCTGTACAGATTACTGGCTTCACATAGAGGGGTGTATCCGGTGAAGCTGCAGTTAGATTAAAAAAAACTGACATGCTTGCTTTGCCGTTTGAGCTTTTTATCATACGTCAGCAGCCTTTTAGTTGTAGCCTGAGAGCGCTGTACCTTGCTGTGTGGGAGGGGAGATGTAAATTGGCATTAAAAGAGGGGGTATTTTTCACCTGGGTCACAAATGATTCAAACAACGGCAGTGCCTCAAACTTTATATTTACTATTAGGTTGTCAAGGAAAAAGTCCACTGAACCTATTTTACATCATACGCAATTAGAAAATCTCAAAATTTAGGTTTGTTTAATATTTATCCTTTAAAGTGTGCTTATTATCATCTTTATTACTATTATTATTACTATAATGGATAACCAATCTGTGAGACCTACATTATACTAATGGCCGCATATAATTCCAGATATGAATATTGTGTCTTTAATAATCGCACGGCTGACTAGCTGAACACATTTTCGCCATTTTCATTAGAGTGGAACTGCAAAATGATAAGTAGATGACGAACATTGACTAATTCACTAATTCCCACAGTACAATATAGCCTGCAAATGACTGTAGTTAAATGAGAGAAAAAACATATATAATTGCAGGACTAGGCACACAGAGAACGGTGCTCAGACCTTGTATTATACACTCATTAACTAGTGATTCTTACCTAAATGTTCAATTACTGAGAAGAACATCAGGCGTCTCCTGTGTCAGGGTAGGAACGAGATCTTCTAAACTAGACAGCAATTAATGAACGGGAGTTTTACCTTCATAACGCGACATGTCATATGTGAGCAGACTTTGTACCACGTACTTGGATGATATGATCCACCATATGTGTTAGATTGCAAGCTCTTCAGACCAAAAGCCGCTTTTCTGTCATGTGATGAAATCTCAGCATTAAATGGGCAACACTTACAAGAAAATGGACTGTGAAAAAATGCTGACAAGTGTGACAAATTTATATCCAAAACTGTAACTTTCTTAACCAAATTTTGCAACTGTTTTTCCATTTCTTGCAGGAAAATTGCTCAGCGTTCAGATTTATTCACCCCAATTTAATATCTCTAATATTCCCAATGCCCCGATTTCAGAAATGTCTCTCACTGCACCTGACCGTATTTACATAGATTAGATTGTAAGCTCCGAAGAACAGGGCGCTATCTCCTCTTGTCTTATTGTCCGTTTCCACCTCGCACACCTGTGCATTCTTGTATTGTGCCTCCTGCATGTCCTGTTCCACACATGTTTGTTACATACCTTACCTATTACATCATATGTACAATATTATGCTTAATTGCATGCATTCATGCTACCTGAATGTCCTATAGTTTGCTTGTTGGACCTCTACATCCTTGTTTTTGGATGCCCCCCACTGTCTGGCACTGTAGAATTTTGAGGCACTCTATAAATAAACAATAATAATTTTAATATTTATATATAGATGAGATATGGTGCCCCCTTGTGGAAGCTGTAAGATATCACAAGTCACAATGGCAATTTATCACTACGCCACCTCTAATATTGAGGGCTCGTCTCTATGTACAAGCTGTGAGCAAACTTATCTGTCCCCCGTTATATTTTCTGACCCTATGGACCCAACACGCCCCAATTAGGGCACAACATGCCTACAATGACATTGCCAATGAACCACTTGCTAATAAAAAATGGGAATCATTTACTAAAGTGAGTGAAAGCTCACACGGCACAGTAACCCAGAGCAACACATCTCACCTGCACAAACTGATTGGTTGCTAGTGGTTACTGCACCTATGTTAGTAAATTGAGCCTAATGTTGATCTCTGCAGACTTATTAACAACTTACAGAAACCCTACAAAGTGTTGGAAAAGTGTAATATTATATAAAAGTATTCTCTAATATTTACATTACATGCAAAGTTAGGGTTAGCAGACCTCTAAGCATACACAGTCCCACAATCTGCTTTTTGGGGTTTCCTGGTTGATTGATATGCAGTATATTCAATTAGGAATCTGTAGGTTTGGGGTCCTAGGGCAATGACGCACTGACACACAATAACTAGAAAAAACAAAAACTAAAAAATAAGCAATAATAACCTGCACAGAAAACTACGCCACTGAGGTCAGTATACGCTAGTGTACTCCACTGAGGTCAGTATACGCTAGTGTACTCCACTGAGGTCAGTATACGCTAGTGTACTCCACTGAGGTCAGTATACGCTAGTGTACTCCACTAAGGTCGGTGTACGCTAGTGTACTCCACTGAGGTCAGTATACGCTAGTGTACTCCACTGAGGTCAGTATACGCTAGTGTACTCCACTGAGGTCAGTGTAGACCCTGTCCCTATTTCCCCGCGTGTAATGTTTGGAAGTAACAGAATTACTATAAGACTATTTGCTGGTCTTTGAAGTGGCGAACCAATGAACAGAAGTGTAATCTGATCGCTGTCTGCAATGAAAATATTATGATCACTGCAGCTCAGATGCCTCCGAAAAAAAGGAGATTTGTACATTCCAGCTCTGCATTGAGTATAGTGAATTATATAACAACTTAAATACATAACTAATAATAAGGCAGCTTGTATGGGGACCAAGATTAATAGAAATATAGGTTCAGAAAGTTACGTCAACTCTACAACCTCTGTCTGTGAAGTCAGGTTTAACCCTCCACAGTCTTCTATGTCATCTATCACTATCTAAAAATAAAATGTTGTTAACACGGCTGCAGGAACAGAGGTAGGAAAGCTGCGGATGTCCAGATGTTGTAGAACTACAAATCCCAGCATGACATGCTGAGTCCCACGACAGCTAGAGAGCTTCAGGTTGCCTAGTTTTGAGCTAGAGGGTTAAATCACTGCAAATTAGTGATGACATATCTATAAATAAGTTACAACACAGAACAGAGAATGCAGGCAGCAGATGATTAGTAGATTGTTACCTGGAAACAGGTAAGTAGATAAAGGCACTTACCTGCTGTGAAATCATAGCCCCCCCGAGCGACTGTGGCTCTCAGATCGCTGAGTGATGAGCTCTGAAAGGATTCAGCCACTGGAAGGATACAATGTTTGTGTCATTACGCTACACTGGATGCAGAACAGCTTATTACTACATAATGCAGACGCAATGGCCACTGAGAACAGTCGCTGACTAGGAGCCTGGCTGACATTTGGAAGAATGTTCAGACCTTCTGCACCACCGAGACTCATACACTGATTCCTGCTCAGCCCTGCTGCAAATTACACCCCTTACAGTGGATGAATAGCACGGCTGCTGCACAGAATCATGTCGCTCACTCTCATTCTGCTTCTTACTAATTGTGGCCACTTAACTGCCTGACCCCCGGGCATGTATCACCAGTTAGATTACCAACCATGCACAATATCTTTTACTGACAGCTAACATTTTATACCAAAATATTATCATGCTATACCAAAACTTGTCCCTTAAAGGGGGCTCAGGAATTGTAAGTAAGGGGTTAACCCCCACCACCACCCCCCATTTTGTTTTATCTGTCAGTAATCTTACAGCTGGCAACACTAATGGTTATTTGGTGTTATCCGCCCTCTAAACATCCAATTTATTTGAAATATAGTAAGTAAACAAATAAGTATAATATTTCTGGAAAATATTCCATGCCAGGTTCAGGTAATCTGTTGTTTTCCAGAAGTTGTGGAACTACAAGTTCCACCATGCCCTGATAGTAACTGGATGCTTATAAAGAAAAAAAAAGCAAATAAACCATTAAGGCAGAAAGCTAGCAGAAGTCACTGTCTGCAGCTGTGTGGGCATTACGATGTATATATGTGATTAATAATGTATGAGGGCATCTGTGTGGTGCCAGGAGAGATGGATGGTCCTAAAAATAAATCTCTGCAGAATAATATAGAAAACGTGCCTGAAAGTGTCTCTCCGGACATTGAGAAGGGGGTTGTGACAGATGACAGACAATGGGGTACATAGCAGAAGATAGGGGGTACAGTTGTGGCAGATAACATACATTGGGGTACATAGTACAAGATAAGGGGTACAGTTGTGGCAGAGGAAGGGAACAGAGAATAAACACAATGTACAGGTGGAGCAGTAGTTATCCCAAACAGCCCCAATAACTTCCGCTTATCCTGAGCCAACTCATCTAATTTTTTAAACTGGTCACAAATTGTTTGGGATGACTACTGTACTATCTATTAGCTGTAATCTGTGTGCTGAGGTGTTTGGACATTAGGGGGTATATTAAATTAAGCGTGAAATGCCTCCGGAACAGACCCGAAGGCAGATCGCGCTGCTGCAACACCGCGGATTTCCGTTCGCATTCCATAGAGTTTGCGAAAGGAAATCCGCAATATTGCGGTACCGTAATAACAAAAAAATGTGCAGCCGCGCGTAGCCGCAATGTTGTGGCTCAATTGAATATGCCCCTAAGGATGAGCTGTAATCTGTGTGCTGAGGTGTTTGGACAATAAGGGGCGTACTCAATTGTCGGCGGAAACGCCAAAAATCCCGCGGTCTGCGCACTCTTACCGTTATTACGGTTAGAGTGCGTGGAAAAACGTTAATATGGTAATTTTCTTGCTGGATTTAAGCTCGCGGCTCCCTGAGCCGCGAGCTGAAATCCAGGTAACTATTACTGTATTAACGGTAATAGTTTTTCCGCGGCGCGGAAAACAAACAATTGAATCTGCCCGGCCAGGGCTTAGGGAGTCGCAGGTAAAGATCTAGCGTTGTAATTACCATATTAACGGTTATTATGCGCAGTTTTACCGTATTAACGTTAAAACTGCTAACGCCGCGTTATTCCTGGCAGAATTGAATTGGCCCCTAAAAATAAGCTGTAAGTGTCTTTGGGCATTTATACATAAAGCAGTATCATAGACAATACATTGGATCTGAAATGGACCTGTCACCAATACACAGTGGAGGCAGCTATTTGTGGGCTGAGACAGTATGCAGACTATTAAATGGCATCACTGAGACAATGACTAATATTCATGAGGCACTGACTGATATTTAGGATGCACCGGCTAATATTCGTGAGGCACTGACTGATATTCATGAGGCACTGACTGATATTCATGAGGGAACAACTGATATTCATGGGGCACTGCCTAATATTCATGAGGCACTGACTAATATTCATGAGGCACTTACTAATATTCAGGAGTCACTGGCTAATATTAATGAGGCACTTACTAATATTTGTGAGGCACTGACTAATATTTGTGAGGGAACAACTGATATTCATGAGGTACTAACTATTATTCATGAGGCACTGACTTCATGAGCAACTGACTAATATTCATGAGGGAACAACTGATATCAATGAGGCACTGACTAATATTCACGAGGCACTGACTAATATTAATGAGGCCATGACTGATATATAGGAGGCACTGCCTAATATTCATGAGTGGCTGACTAATATTCATGAGGCACTGACTGATATTCATGAAGCACTGACTAATATTAAAAAGGCACTGGCTGATATTAATGAGGCACTGGCTAATATTAATGAGGCACTGACTAATATTCATGAGAAAACAGCTTATATTAATGAGGCACTGACTAATATTCATGAGGGAACAACTGATATTCATGAGGCACTGCCTAATATTCATGAGGCACTGCCTAATATTCATGAGGCACTGACTGATATTTAGGAGGCAGACTGATATTTAGGTATTTAGGGGGCACTGACTGATATTCATGAGGCACCGACTGATATTAATGAGGCAATGACTGATATTTAGGAGGCGCCGACTGATATTAATGAGGCACTGACTAATATTAATGAGGCGCTGACTGATATTAATGAGGCACTGACTATATTCATAAGACACTGACTGGTATTCATGAGGCACTGACTAATATTCATGAGGAAACAGCTTATATTCGTGAGGCGCCAACTGATATTTAGGAGGCGCCGACTGATATTTAGGAGGCACTGACTGATATTTAGGAGGTACCTACTGACTGATATTTAGGAGGCACTGACTGACATTTAGGAGGCACTGACTGACATTTAGGAGGCACTGACTGGCATTTAGGAGGCACTGACTGGCATTTAGGAGGCACTGACTGGCATTTAGGAGGCACTGACTGACATTTAGGAGGCACTGACTGACATTTAGGAGGCACTGACTGACATTTAGGAGACACTGACTGACATTTAGGAGGCACTGACTGATATTTAGGAGGCACTGACTGGTATTTAGGAGGCACTGACTGATATTTAGGAGGTACTCACTGACTGATATTTAGGAGGTACTCACTGACTGATATTTAGGAGGTACTGACTGATATTTAGGAGGCACTGACTGACATTTAGGAGACACTGACTGACATTTAGGAGGCACTGACTGACATTTAGGAGGCACTGACTGGCATTTAGGAGGCACTGACTGGCATTTAGGAGGCACTGACTGGCATTTAGGAGGCACTGACTGGCATTTAGGAGGCACTGACTGACATTTAGGAGACACTGACTGACATTTAGGAGGCACTGACTGACATTTAGGAGGCGCTGACTGATATTTAGGAGGCACTGACTGATATTTAGGAGGCACTGACTGATATTTAGGAGGCACTCACTGACTGATATTTAGGAGGCACTGACTGACATTTAGGAGGCACTGACTGACATTTAGGAGGCACTGACTGACATTTAGGAGGCACTGACTGGCATTTAGGAGGCACTGACTGGCATTTAGGAGGCACTGACTGGCATTTAGGAGGCACTGACTGACATTTAGGAGGCACTGACTGACATTTAGGAGGCACTGACTGACATTTAGGAGGTGCTGACTGATATTTAGGAGGCACTCACTGACTGGTATTTAGGAGGTACTCACTGACTGGTATTTAGGAGGTACTCACTGACTGGTATTTAGGAGGTACTCACTGACTGGTATTTAGGAGGTACTCACTGACTGGTATTTAGGAGGTACTCACTGACTGGTATTTAGGAGGTACTCACTGACTGGTATTTAGGAGGCACTGACTGATATTCATGAGGCACTGACTGATATTCATGAGGCAATGACTGATATTCATGAGGCACTTACTGATATTCATGAGACACTGGCTAATATTAATGAGGCACTGGCTAATATTAATGAGGCACTGACTAATATTCATGAGGCACTGACTAATATTCATGAGGAAACAGCTTATATTAATGAGGCACTGACTAATATTCATGAGGCACTGACTAATAATAATGAGGCACTGACTAATAGTAATGAGGCGCTGGCTAATATTCATGAGGAAACAACTGATATTAATGAGGCGCTGACTAATATTCATGAGGCACTGACTGATATTTAGGAGGCACTGACTGACATTTAGGAGGCACTGACTGACATTTAGGAGGCACTGACTGACATTTAGGAGGCACTGACTGACATTTAGGAGGCACTGACTGGCATTTAGGAGGCACTGACTGGCATTTAGGAGGCACTGACTGGCATTTAGGAGGCACTGACTGACATTTAGGAGACACTGACTGACATTTAGGAGGCACTGACTGACATTTAGGAGGTGCTGACTGATATTTAGGAGGCACTCACTGACTGGTATTTAGGAGGTACTCACTGACTGGTATTTAGGAGGTACTCACTGACTGGTATTTAGGAGGTACTCACTGACTGGTATTTAGGAGGTACTCACTGACTGGTATTTAGGAGGTACTCACTGACTGGTATTTAGGAGGTACTCACTGACTGGTATTTAGGAGGCACTGACTGATATTCATGAGGCACTGACTGATATTCATGAGGCAATGACTGATATTCATGAGGCAATGACTGATATTCATGAGGCAATGACTGACATTTAGGAGGCACTGACTGATATTCATGAGACACTGGCTAATATTAATGAGGCACTGGCTAATATTAATGCGGCTCTGGCTAATATTAATGAGGCACTGACTAATATTCATGAGGCACTGACTAATATTCATGAGGAAACAGCTTATATTAATGAGGCACTGACTAATATTCATGAGGCACTGACTAATAATAATGAGGCACTGACTAATAGTAATGAGGCGCTGGCTAATATTCATGAGGAAACAACTGATATTAATGAGGCGCTGACTAATATTCATGAGGCACTGACTGACATTTAGGAGGCACTGACTGACATTTAGGAGGCACTGACTGGCATTTAGGAGGCACTGACTGACATTTAGGAGGCACTGACTGGCATTTAGGAGGCACTGACTGGCATTTAGGAGGCACTGACTGACATTTAGGAGGCACTGACTGACATTTAGGAGGCGCTGACGGATATTTAGGAGGCACTGACTGATATTTAGGAGGCACTGACTGATATTTAGGAGGCACTGACTGATATTTAGGATGTACTCACTGACTGGAATTTAGGAGGTACTCACTGACTGGTATTTAGGAGGTACTCACTGACTGGTATTTAGGAGGTACTCACTGACTGGTATTTAGGAGGTACTCACTGACTGGTATTTAGGAGGTACTCACTGACTGGTATTTAGGAGGTACTCACTGACTGGTATTTAGGAGGCACTGACTGATATTTAAGAGGTACTCACTGACTGATATTCATGAGGCACTGACTGATATTCATGAGGCAATGACTGATATTCATGAGGCAATGACTGACATTTAGGAGGCACTGACTGATATTCATGAGACACTGGCTAATATTAATGAGGCACTGGCTAATATTAATGCGGCTCTGTCTAATATTAATGAGGCACTAATATTCATGAGGCACTGACTAATATTCATGAGGAAACCGCTTATATTAATGAGGCACTGACTAATATTCATGAGGCACTGACTAATAATAATGAGGCACTGACTAATAGTAATGAGGCGCTGGCTAATATTCATGAGGAAACAACTGATATTAATGAGGCGCTGACTAATATTCATGAGGCACTGACTGATATTTAGGAGGCACTGACTGATATTCACGAGGCACTGACTGATATTCACGAGGCACTGACTGCTATTCACGAGGCACTGACTTATATTCATGAGGCACTGACTGATATTCATGAGGCTCTGCCTAATATTAATGAGGCACTGACTAATATTAATGAGGCACTGACTAATATTTAGGGTGCACCAGCTAATATTCTTGAGGCACTGACTGATATTCACGAGGCACTGACTGATATTCATGAGGCACTGACTGATATTCATGTGGGAACAGCTTATATTAATGAGGCACTGACTAATATTTGCGAGGTGCTGATTGATATTCATGAGGCACTGACTGATATTATTGAGGCGCTCACTAATATTCATGAGGAAACAACTGATATTAATGAGGCACTGACTAATATTCATGAGGCGCTGACTGATATTCTTGAGGAAATTACTGATATTTAGGAGGCACTTCCTAATATTCATGAGGCACTGACTGATATTAATGAGGCACTGATTAATATTCATGAGGGGACAACTGATATTAATGAGGCACTGAATAATATTAATGAGGCTCTGACTGATATTAATGAGGCACTAGCTAATATTAATGAGGCACTGGCTAATATTAATGCGGCTCTGGCTAATATTAATGAGGCACTGACTAATATTCATGAGGAAACAGCTTATATTATTGAGGCACTAACTAATATTCATGAGGCACTGACTAATAATAATGAGGCGCTGACTAATATTCATCAGGAAACAACTGATATTAATGAGGCGCTGACTAATATTCATGAGGCACTGACTGATATTTAGGAGGCACTGACTGATATTCATGAGGCACTGACTGATATTAATGAGGCAATGACTGATATTTAGGAGGCTCTGCCTAATATTTAGGAGGCTCTGCCTAATATTAATGAGGCACTGACTAATATTAATAAGGCACTGACTAATATTTAGGGTGCACCAGTTAATATTCTTGAGGCACTGACTGATATTCATGAGGCACTGACTGATATTCATGTGGGGACAGCTTATATTAATGAGGCACTGACTAATATTTGCGAGGCGCTGACTGATATTCATGAGGCACTGACGGATATTATTGAGGCGCTCACTAATATTCATGAGGAAACAACTGATATTAATGAGGCACTGACTAATATTCATGAGGCGCTGACTGATTTTCTTGCGGAAATTACTGATATTTAGGAGGCACTGCCTAATATTCAAGAGGCACTGACTGATATTAATGAGGCACTGACTAATATTCATGAGGGTACAACTGATATTAATGAGGCACTTAATAATATTAATGAGGCACTGACTGATATTTAGGAGGCTCTGCCTAATATTAAGGAGGCTCTGCCTAATATTAATGAGGCACTGACTAATATTAACGAGGCACTGACTAATATTTAGGGTGCGCCAGCTAATATTCTTGAGGTACTGACTGATATTCATGAGGCACTGACTAATATTAATGAGGCAATGACTGATATTTAGGAGGCTCTGCCTAATATTAATGAGGCACTGACTAATATTTAGGGTGCACCAGCTAATATTCTTGAGGCACTAACTGATATTCATGAGGCACTGACTGATATTCATGAGGCACTGACTGATATTCATGAGGCGCTGACTGATATTTAGGAGGCTCTGACTAATATTAATGAGGCTCTGACTGATATTCATGAGACACTAGCTAATATTAATGAGGCACTGGCTAATATTAATGCGGCTCTGGCTAATATTAATGAGGCACTGACTAATATTCATGAGGGAACAGCTTATATTAATGAGGCACTGACTAATATTCATGAGGCACTGACTAATAATAATGAGGCACTGACTAATAGTATTGAGGCGCTGGCTAATATTCATGAGGCACTGACTGATTATTAGTAGGCACTGACAGATATTTAGGAGGCACTGACTGATATTTAGGAGGCACTCACTGACTGATATTCATGAGGCACTGAATGATATTCATGAGGCACTGACTGATATTCATGAGGCACTGACTAATATTAATGAGGCAATGACTGATATTTAGGAGGCTCTGCCTAATATTAATGAGGCACTGACTAATATTAATGAGGCACTGACTAATATTTAGGGTGCACCAGCTAATATTCTTGAGGCACTGACTGATTTTCATGAGGCACTGACTGATATTCATGAGGCACTGACTGATATTCATGAGGGAACAGCTTATATTAATGAGGCACTGACTAATATTTGCGAGGCGCTGACTGATATTCATGAGGCACTGACTGATATTATTGAGGCGCTCACTAATATTCATGAGGAAACAACTGATATTAATGAGGCACTGACTAATATTCATGAGGCGCTGACTGATATTCTTGAGGAAATTACTGATATTTAGGAGGTACTCACTCACTGATAATTAGGAGGCGCTGACTGATATTAATGAGGCTCTGACTAATATTCATGAGGGTACAACTGATATTAATGAGGCACTGACTGATATCTAGGAGGCTCTGCCTAATATTAATGAGGCTCTGCCTAATATTAATGAGGCACTGACTAATATTAATGAGGCACTGACTAATATTTAGGGTGCACCAGCTAATATTCTTGAGGCACTGACTGATATTCATGAGGCACTGACTAATATTAATGAGGCATCGACTGCTATTTAGGAGGCACTGACTAATATTCATGAGGCACTGACTAATATTCATGAGGCACTGACTAATATTCATGAGGCACTGACTAATATTAATGAGGCACTGACTGATATTAATGAGGCACTGACTAATATTTAGGGTGCACCAGCTAATATTCTTGAGGCGCTGACTGATATTAATGAGGCTCTGACTAATATTAATGAGGCTCTAATATTAATGAGGCACTGCCTAATATTAATGAGGCACTGACTAATATTTAGGGTGCACCAGCTAATATTCTTGAGGCACTGACTGATATTAATGAGGCTCTGACTAATATTAATGAGGCTCTGACTGATATTAATGAGGCTCTGACTGATATTCATGAGGCACTGACTGATATTTAGGAGGCTCTGCCTAATATTAATGAGGCACTGCCTAATATTAATGAGGCACTGCCTAATATTAATGAGGCACTGCCTAATATTAATGAGGCACTGACTAATATTTAGGGTGCACCAGCTAATATTCTTGAGGCACTGACTGATATTAATGAGGCTCTGACTAATATTAATGAGGCTCTAATATTAATGAGGCTCTGACTGATATTAATGAGGCACTGACTGATATTCATGAGACACTAGCTAATATTAATGAGGCACTGGCTAATATTAATGCGGCTCTGGCTAATATTAATGAGGCACTGACTAATATTCATGAGGAAACATCTTATATTAATGAGGCACTGACTAATATTCATGAGGCACTGACTAATAATAATGAGGCACTGACTAATAGTAATGAGGCGCTGGCTAATATTCATGAGGAAACAACTGATATTAATGAGGCGCTGACTAATATTCATGAGGCACTGACTGATTATTAGTAGGCACTGACTGATATTTAGGAGACAATGACTGATATTTAGGAGGCACTCACTGACTGATATTCATGAGGCACTCACTGACTGATATTCATGAGGCACTCACTGATATTCATGAGGCACTGACTATTATTAATGAGGCAATGACTGATATTCATGAGGCTCTGCCTAATATTAATGAGGCACTGACTAATATTTAGGGTGCACCAGCTAATATTCTTGAGGCACTGACTGATATTCATGAGGCACTGACTGATATTCATGTGGGAACAGCTTATATTAATGAGGCACTGACTAATATTTGTGAGGCACTGACTGATATTCATGAGGCACTGACTGATATTCATGAGGCAATGACTGATATTTAGGAGGCGCTGACTGATATTAATGAGGCTCTGACTAATATTAATGAGGCACTGACTGATATTCATGAGACACTAGCTAATATTAATGAGGCACTGGCTAATATTAATGCGGCTCTGGCTAATATTAATGAGGCACTGGCTAATATTAATGAGGCACTAACTAATATTCGTGAGGAAACAGCTTATATTAATGAGGCACTGACTAATAATAATGAGGCACTGACTAATAGTAATGAGGCGCTGGCTAATATTCATGAGGAAACAACTGATATTAATGAGGCGCTGACTGATATTTAGTAGGCACTGACTGATATTTAGGAGGCACTGACTGATATTCATGAGGCACTCACTGACTGATATTCATGAGGCACTGACTAATATTAATGAGGCAATGACTGATATTTAGGAGGCTCTGCCTAATATTAATGAGGCACTGACTAATATTAATGAGGCACTGACTAATATTTAGGGTGCACCAGCTAATATTCTTGAGGCACTGACTGATATTCATGAGGCACTGACTGATATTCATGTGGGAACAGCTTATATTAATGAGGCAGAGACTAATATTTGCGAGGCGCTGACTGATATTCATGAGGCACTGACTGATATTATTGAGGCGCTCACTAATATTCATGAGGAAACAACTGATATTAATGAGGCACTGACTAATATTCATGAGGCGCTGACTGATATTCTTGAGGAAATTACTGATATTTAGGAGGCACTGCCTGATATTTAGGAGGCACTGCCTAATATTCATGAGGCACTGCCTAATATTAATGAGGCACTGACTGATATTTAGGAGGCACTGCTTAATACTCATGAGGCACTGACTGATATTCATGAGGGTACAACTGATATTAATGAGGCACTGACTGATATTAATGAGGCGCTGACTGATATTTAGGAGGCACTGCCTAATATTCATGAGGCACTGCCTAATATTAATGAGGCACTGACTGCTATTTAGGAGTCAATGGCTGATATTTAGGAGGCACTGACTGATATTTAGGAGGCACTGACTGATATTTAGGAGGCACTCACTGACTGATATTTAGGAGGTACTCACTGACTGATATTTAGGAGGTACTCACTGACTGATATTTAGGAGGTACTCACTGACTGTTATTTCGGAGGTACTGACTGACTGATATTTCGGAGGTACTCACTGACTGATATTTAGGAGGCACTCACTGATATTTAGGAGGTACTCACTGACTGATATTTCGGAGGCACTGACTGATATTTAGGAGGTACTCACTGACTGATATTTAGGAGGCACTCACTGATATTTAGGAGGCACTGACTGACTGATATTTAGGAGGTACTGACTGATATTTAGGAGGTACTCACTGACTGATATTTAGGAGGTACTCACTGACTGATATTTAGGAGGCACTCACTGACTGATATTTAGGAGGCACTCACTGACTGATATTTAGGAGGTACTCACTGACTGATATTTAGGAGGTACTGACTGATATTTAGGAGGCACTGACTGACTGATATTTAGGAGGTACTCAATGACTGATATTTAGGAGGCACTGACTGACTGATATTTAGGAGGCACACACTGACTGATATTTAGGAGGTACTGACTGATATTTAGGAGGTACTCACTGACTGATATTTAGGAGGTACTCACTGACTGATATTTAGGAGGTACTGACTGATATTTAGGAGGTACTCACTGACTGATATTTAGGAGGTACTGACTGATATTTAGGAGGTACTCACTGACTGATATTTAGGAGGTACTCACTGACTGATATTTAGGAGGCACTCACTGACTGATATTTAGGAGGTACTCACTGACTGTTATTTCGGAGGTACTGACTGACTGATATTTCGGAGGTGCTGACTGATATTTCGGAGGCACTGACTGATATTTAGGAGGTACTCACTGACTGATATTTAGGAGGCACTCACTGATATTTAGGAGGCACTGACTGACTGATATTTAGGAGGTACTCACTGACTGATATTTAGGAGGCACTCACTGACTGATATTTAGGAGGTACTCACTGACTGATATTTAGGAGGTACTCACTGACTGTTATTTCGGAGGTACTGACTGACTGATATTTCGGAGGTGCTGACTGATATTTCGGAGGCACTGACTGATATTTAGGAGGTACTCACTGACTGATATTTAGGAGGCACTCACTGATATTTAGGAGGCACTGACTGACTGATATTTAGGAGGTACTCACTGACTGATATTTAGGAGGCACTCACTGACTGATATTTAGGAGGCACTCACTGACTGATATTTAGGAGGTACTGACTGATATTTAGGAGGCACTGACTGACTGATATTTAGGAGGTACTCAATGACTGATATTTAGGAGGCACTCACTGACTGATATTTAGGAGGCACTCACTGACTGATATTTAGGAGGTACTGACTGATATTTAGGAGGTACTCACTGACTGATATTTAGGAGGTACTCACTGACTGATATTTAGGAGGTACTGACTGATATTTAGGAGGTACTCACTGACTGATATTTAGGAGGTACTGACTGATATTTAGGAGGTACTCACTGACTGATATTTAGGAGGTACTCACTGACTGATATTTAGGAGGCACTCACTGACTGATATTTAGGAGGCACTGACTGATATTTAGGAGGCACTCACTGACTGATATTTAGGAGGTACTGACTGATATTTAGGAGGCACTGACTGATATTTAGGAGGTACTCACTGACTGATATTTAGGAGGCACTCACTGACTGATATTTCGGAGGCACTGACTGACTGATATTTAGGAGGCACTGACTGATATTTAGGAGGCACTCACTGACTGATATTTAGGAGGCACTCACTGACTGATATTTAGGAGGCACTCACTGACTGATATTTAGGAGGTACTCACTGACTGATATTTAGGAGGCACTCACTGACTGATATTTAGGAGGCACTGACTGATATTTAGGAGGTACTCACTGACTGATATTTAGGAGGCACTGACTGATATTTAGGAGGCACTGACTGATATTTAGGAGGTACTCACTGACTGATATTTAGGAGGTACTGACTGATATTTAGGAGGCACTGACTGATATTTAGGAGGTACTCACTGACTGATATTTAGGAGGCACTCACTGACTGATATTTAGGAGGTACTGACTGATATTTAGGACGCACTGACTGACATGTAGGAGGCACTGACATGTAGGAGGCACTCACTCACTGACATGTAGGAAGCAGTATGTCTATGAGATGCTCCATCCTAGTAGATCTATAGACTAGTACAGCCTCATGAATAAAGGACATAATAGGATCTACCTGCATCTCCTACACGAGGACTTTCTGCCGCCCTCGGGCTCTGTTATCTCCAAGCCGCCCCGGAGCAGCCGATAACACTGATTGTAGAGTCACGTGTCATCCACTGGGGGCAGCACTGAGCTGAGCAGCATTGGCCCCTCCCAGCTCCTGTCCCGCCTGAGGCAGGGGGCGTGGTCTGACATGTCTCCCTGTGTCACACCTGGCAGTCACAGTACAGGTGAGTCTCCTTCAGGTACCTGTGTGTCAGGTGTGTGTGTACCCCTGCAGGTACCTGTGTGTGAGGTGTGTGCTCCTGCAGGTACCTGTGTGTGAGGTGTGTGCTCCTGCAGGTAGCTGTGTGTGAGGTGTGTGTGTACCCCTGCAGGTACCTGTGTGTGAGGTGTGTGCTCCTGCAGGTACCTGTGTGTGAGGTGTGTGTGTACCCCTGCAGGTACCTGTGTGTGAGGTGTGTACCCCTGCAGGTACCTGTGTGTGAGGTGTGTGCTCCTGCAGGTACCTGTGTGTGAGGTGTGTGCTCCTGCAGGTACCTGTGTGTGAGGTGTGTGCTCCTGCAGGTAGCTGTGTGTGAGGTGTGTGCTCCTGCAGGTACCTGTGTGTGAGGTGTGTGCTCCTGCAGGTACCTGTGTGTGAGGTGTGTGTGTACCCCTGCAGGTACCTGTGTGTGAGGTGTGTGTGTACCCCTGCAGGTACCTGTATGTGAGGTGTGTGTGTACCCCTGCAGGTACCTGTGTGTGAGGTGTGTGTGTACCCCTGCAGGTACCAGGTGTGTGAGGTGTGTGTGTACCCCTGCAGGTACCTGTGTGTGAGGTGTGTGTGTACCCCTGCAGGTACCTGTGTGTGAGGTGTGTGTGTACCCCTGCAGGTACCTGTGTGTGAGGTGTGTGTGTACCCCTGCAGGTACCTGTGTGTGAGGTGTGTGCTCCTGCAGGTACCTGTGTGTGAGGTGTGTACCCCTGCAGGTACCTGTGTGTGAGGTGTGTGCTCCTGCAGGTACCTGTGTGTGAGGTGTGTGCTCCTGCAGGTACCTGTGTGTGAGGTGTGTGCTCCTGCAGGTACCTGTGTGTGAGGTGTGTGCTCCTGCAGGTACCTGTGTGTGAGGTGTGTGCTCCTGCAGGTACCTGTGTGTGAGGTGTGTGCTCCTGCAGGTACCTGTGTGTGAGGTGTGTGCTCCTGCAGGTACCTGTGTGTGAGGTGTGTGCTCCTGCAGGTACCAGGTGTGTGAGGTGTGTGCTCCTGCAGGTACCTGTGTGTGAGGTGTGTGCTCCTGCAGGTACCAGGTGTGTGAGGTGTGTGCTCCTGCAGGTACCTGTGTGTGAGGTGTGTGCCCCTGCAGGTACCAGGTGTGTGCTCCTGCAGGTACCAGGTGTGTGAGGTGTGTGCTCCTGCAGGTACCAGGTGTGTGAGGTGTGTGCTCCTGCAGGTACCAGGTGTGTGAGGTGTGTGCTCCTGCAGGTACCAGGTGTGTGTGCTCCGCCTCATCCAGAGGTCATGGACAAGGTTCACACAGTAGTTGTATCATTTTGCATTTCTGATCAATTATTGCCTCAGATGGTTTGTTAAATTGCCTGAGTCTGTCAGTATTAAGGGTCCTACTTGGCCATTCATCAATAGCTAAAAACATGTCACAGCTCTTGCTAGAATATTATACACCTGAAGTTGCTCCTCAACTTTGGAAGTTTCACAACTGTACAATAATCTGGAGTCTAATCAAAACAGGAACTTTTGATTATTGTACAAGTGTAAAAAGCAGAAATATATATTAATTCTTATAATAGCATTCCTGACCTTTAGAAAGAAGATAATTACACACACACACACACACACACACACGTATGTGTATGTGTGTGTGTGTATGTGTATATATATATATATATATATATATATATATATAAGAAATCCCAGCTCTAGCTCTATATTTACGGTAGATTGCAGGGACTTTGTTATAGATAAATGACTATGATTCACCACTTATAGCATCTTTTATCATAAACTTTCTTTTGTTACACCAGATGTATATTCATTCTTAGGCTTTGTGCCTTTTTTCGTATAATCTTCCTACAGCCTTGGCAATTCTTGCGATGGTAGAAACCTTTCCATTCCTCAATCCACATTTTCTTATTGTCCTGGTCCAATGCAAGATGACTACTTATTAATTTTCTAAGCAGATTAGATCTTTTTCTATGTGTTTTTTTAATATGATGTTTGCTTTTTGGCAATAAATAGTTGTTATAGCCCACTGGATTCCCGTCATATTATACACGGAGAGCCACACCTTTGGCAAGCAAACGACATACAGACTGCGCTTGCGGATTGCCATTTCGGCTATTGTAAGTGGCGACCATTTGAGACCTACAGACATCCGTATTATGGGGCTTATTCGTCATAATGCAGAGATAAAAAAAATGATTTTATATAGCTGCCTATCGTGGCACTAACATAAAATCGCGTATTGACGCAATATGTCAAGAATATAATGCTGGGGCAGTTCTCTTCTGTTGATTTATAGTCTATAAAACGGGCAGCATGGTGGCTAAGAGGTTAGCACTTCTGCCTTACAGCACTGGGGTAATGAGTTCAATTCCCGATCATGGCCTTATCTGTGTGGAGTTTGTATGTTCTCCCCTTGTTTGTGTGGGTTTCCTCTGGGTGCTCCGCTTTTCTCCTACACTCCAGAAAAACAAAAACATACTAGTAGGTTAATTGGCTGCTATCAAAATTGACTCTGATTAGTCTCTGTGTGTGTATGTTAGGGAATTTAGACTGTAAGCTCCAATGGGGCAGGGACTGATGTGAGTTCTCTGTACAGCGCTGCGGAATCAGTGGTGCTATGTAAATAAATGGTGATGATGATATCTTAGAGCAAGATAGTTAATTTTCACTATTACAATTTCTGTCCGTATATTTTATCTACTTATGTATAGTTTTATAACTTGTGTATACTTTATATTTCGTACTTTTATCTTATGATTTCAACGGTGCCTAAACTTTGCTTCAGGTTCTTAATAAAATGCGAATTGATTAAAAAAAAAAAAATCACGTTACCATTTCTGTAGCTGCAAAAGAAAATAAATTTGTTTTTTAATTCCTGTCCTCGGTGACACCATTTTATCAAATGTTCTGGTATACAGGACTATAAATAATCATAATGACAAAAACACACTCAGACAGCCTTAAAGAGCTAGCGTACAAGGCACTTATGTAAAATTGTTAGTCCATTAACATTTGCAACCTGTGCGCGGCGCCAATTTCTGATAATTTGTCAGCCGGCAAAGTTCACACAGCAGAGGATATTGTTCCAAAATTGCCTTAAATTTAGCTGCCGTGAGCCATTAAGATATATTTTACATAACTATACATATTGGCGTAGTTTGAGTTCTGGTAAAAGGCTGCAGAGTTGATAACTGACGTTTCAAGCATAAAAGTGGATTATTAGCTAGTGGCGTTAATGGCATCTGGAAATTAAAGTTTATTACTGCATGTTTTAGGGAGAGAAGTGGTGATATCACTAATAGTAACAAGAAAAACATTCATAAGTTAATATTTTCCGTAAGAGTGCTTCCAGAAATGGCAAATGGTTAAAATAACATTTAATATAAGTCCGCTGGCGGCTGCATAGTGGTTATAAGGTGGATTTATACTTTAGGAAATGGCTCAAGTCCCAAAATGCCCACAAGGCAACCTTGACACGCGCCCAGGGACTGGGACTGATGTAGGGACTTACTGACAGGTTGCAGGATTTTCAGCGCGGATTTTGTCGTGTCTAATCGGGATTTGTGAAGTATTAAAAAGACACAGTGTATTTTTCTATAATGATCTTCACTTTTCCACACTCCACCGTCTTCCATGTTTGATAGTGTTGGAGCCAGGGTGTGGGAGGGATATATAGTTATATGATATATATTCAACAACGTGCAAAATTAGCCTGATACAATAGACAGGAGAAATATTTTAGTAGGCAGTTTAACATGCATCCTCTGAGCTCTCACCAGAAAGTGAAAAAGATCACTATGACAAGTTCTATAACTATACTCACAGCAGGACATCTGTCATTTTTATTATTCTTTTTCATTTCTTTTTCTTTCTTTTTTTTAAAAAAAAAACAAACAAACGAGAACTAGCCAAATATATTAAGAAGTAAAATTTTAAGATTATTTTACATGAAATTGCTGCCACTAGGTGGCGATTTCCTGTACTGATAATTCTTTGCCGTTCTGCAAGGATTGAAAACCCTAAAGAGTCTACGAAGGGGGCAGCAAAGTGGCTTAGTGGTTAGCACTTCTTCCTCACAGCTCTGGGGTCATGAGTTCGATTCCCAACTGTGTGGAGTTTGTATGTTCTCCCCGTGTCGGCGTGGGTTTCCTCCCACACTCCAAAAACATACTAGTCATACTTTGTCACGTCCCTCCATGCTCCCTTACCCACCTAAAAGGATCTATAAGTCATACTTCCATGACAATGGCGGGAGATTGGGAAGGAGATGTCTGCAGGAAGCAGTGTATTTGGCAGGAGACGGCACATGTTCTGATTAGGCATGTTGTGTATATTTGTAGTTTCAGCTATGACACGTGTTGTACTATCCATAGTATGCACCCCCTCCAAAATCTGACCAGAACCCTTCTGGTCCTATGCCACCGATTCACTAGGGTCACTTACCGTTTTAACTTAAAATATATATATATATATATATATATATATATATATATATATATATATATATATACCGTGCGCGGGGGGAAACTGTGCGGAGGTGGTGCCCGGGGGTAGACCGTGCGGAGGTGGTGCCCGGGGGTAGACCGTGCGGAGGTGGTGCGAGGGGTAGAACGTGCGGAGGTGGTGCCCGGGGGATACCGTGCGGAGGTGGTGCCCGGGGGGATACCGTGCGGAGGTGGTGCCCGGGGGAAGACCGTGCGGAGGTGGTGCCCGGGGGAAGACCGTGCAAAGGTGGTGCCCGGGGGGAGACCGTGCGGAGGTGGTGCGCAGGGTGGGACCGTACAGAGGGGGGCATGGGATAGACTGTGCAGTGTTGTGTGTGGATGAATTTGTGCAGAGGTGTGAGTGGTTAGGATTATGCAGAGGTGTGAGGGGAGATGTGCGGTGCTGTGTGTGGGAGTATAGCAAGCGTAGTGTATGACTGTCGGTGAAAGGATACATGAAAGGTGTGTGAATGGTCAGTAACAATAGTTGAAGCCTTGGCGTGACGTTACTGCTCACATGGAGATGTTTGAAAAAGTGACATTGAGTAAATTTAAACTTTTTAGACAGAGGGTTTAAGGATTTATATGTTTACCACCATTCAAATGTTGTTCACCGAACCATGAGCACCTGCTAAGGATAAGAATATGGGGCCTGATTCATTAAGGATCTTAAATGAAGAGGTATATTATTTCAGTCTCCTGGACAAAACCATGTTACAATGCAAGGGGTGCAAACTAGTTTTCTGTTTTGCACATAAGTTAAATACTGACTGTTTTTTCATGTAGCGCACAAATACTTGATAGCTTATTTGTACACTGAAATTTAAAATTGATATTTGTGCGCTACATGAAAAAACAGTCGGTATTTAACTTATGTGCAAAACAGAAAACTAGTTTGCACCCCTAGCATTGTAACATGGTTTTGTCCAGGGAACTGAAATAATATACCTCTTCATTTAAGATCCTTAATGAATCAGGCCCATGAACTCTATTATCACACAGAGCTTCACTCACCGAACGTTTGCTTTGTCTTGGCGCACGCTGACATGCGATCTCGGCTGAACCTGGTGTAACTTAAACTTCCTTGCTCGGAATGGAATCCTTTGACAGGAAACCGTATGCTACAATCACAGTACAACAGACTACATCAGTATGGTGCAGAGCTGCATCATTAAAAATAATGTCATTTAGCGCAGTCTGCAAAAGAAAACTTTGAGGGCCACTGGCTGGCATATAATGGGAGGACTGAGAAACCCGAACAGAGGAAGGAACCCAAGATGTGTTTGTTATAGCGTGTAACACGTGTGTCAAATGGTGCTGATATGTTATTACAGATGGGTGTCTCTTTCTTTCATTAAATGTGTCCTTTTATCTCATTACTGAGATTAAGGGTAACGTGCGGCCCTTTTGTAGGTTAGAGTGTATCAGTTTGCTCATCACTGCATTAATATATAATAAAATCTTCTTTCTGAAATTGTCCAATTGGCATTTCATCTTTCATTATACTTTTATACTCCAATGGGCAAAAGGAAACAAACAAACAAATTGTAAAGAGCATATTCAGGAAAACACAAATCATTGCACACAATCGACGGTAACTCGTATAATGAATTGAATGTCTCTCTTTGTATAAGGAAATAATATGGACTCAGAAAGTAATTTCTCTGCTCCCGTTGAGAGTGAGAAAGCGGAGGAGGCACTGAATGTGATAAAGGTAAAAATGTCCCAATTTCTGTACTGCAGTATTTTCATGCACAGAAACGGAACTGAACATTCTCTGTTGGGTCATTTACAGGGATGAGCGAAATTTTCACTGCTTCACATAGAATGCTCAGCTATAGTAACTTGGGGGCTATTGTTCATGACCCCCTCAATGTCTGGGTGCCATTTGTCAGGAGACCCCAAGTGTCAGTGTGTCATTGTTCTAAGACTCCAAGGGGCATATTCAATTCCGATCCGCGGGATCGCGCCGGAACGGGCCGCGAACCTAATCCGCGGTACCGCAATAACGTGGATTTTCGTTTGCAGCCCACGGGGCTGCGTACGAAAATCTGCGTTATTGCAGTACCGTATTACCGGCAGTAGTGCGCATTTTCCGCGGTAACGCGCGTTACCGCGGATCGGGATCGGAATTGAATATGCCCCCAAGTGTCAGTGTGCCGATGTTCATGGACCCCAAGTGTCAGTGTGCCGATGTTCATGGACCCCAAGAGTCAGTGTGCCGATGTTCATGGACCCCAAGTGTCAGTGTGCCGATGTTCATGGACCCCAAGTGTCAGTGTGTCATTGTAAATGAACCCCAAGTGTCAGTGTGCCGATGTTCATGGACCCCAAGTGTCAGTGTGCCGATGTTCATGGACCCCAAGTGTCAGTGTGTCATTGTAAATGAACCCCAAGTGTCAGTGTGCCGATGTTCATGGACCCCAAGAGTCAGTGTGCCGATGTTCATGGACCCCAAGTGTCAGTGTGCCGATGTTCATGGACCCCAAGTGTCAGGGTGTCATTGTAAATGAACCCCAAGTGTCAGTGTGCCGATGTTCATGGACCCCAAGAGTCAGTGTGCCGATGTTCATGGACCCCAAGTGTCAGTGTGCCATTGTTCATGGACCCCAAGAGTCAGGGTGTCATTGTAAATGAACCCCAAGTGTCAGTGTGTCCTTGTTCAGGGACCCCAAGTGTCAGTGTGCCGATGTTCAAGGACCCCAAGTGTCAGTGTGCCGATGTTCAAGGACCCCAAGTGTCAGTGTGCCATTGTTCATGAACCCCAAGTATCAATGCGTCATTGTTCATGGACCCCAAGTGTCAGTGTGTCCTTGTTCATGGACCCCAAGTGTCAGTGTGTCCTTGTTCATGTACCTAAAGTGTCAGTGTGTCCTTGTTCATGGACCTAAAGTGTCAGTGTGTCCTTGTTCATGGACCCCAAGTGTCAGGGTGTCATAGTTCTGGGACCCCAAGTGTCAGTGTGTCATTGTTCTGTGATCCCAAGTGTCAGTGTATCATAGTTCTGGAACCCCAAGTGTCAGGGTGTCATAGTTCTGGGACCCCAAGTGTCAGTGTGCCATTGTTCATGGACCCCAGGTGTCAGTGTGCCATTGTTCATGGACCCCAAGTGTCGGGGTGCTGATGTTCTGAGACTTCAAAAGAGACAGTTACTAACAGAATGTATGGCAAATCTTGCAATTAGGGGATCCAAAATATAGGTATCCCCCCCCATACTCAGCAGGTTCCCACTCTCCACTTTACATGAGCATTTTTACATACTGGGACAATTTATCTAACATATCCTCTCTGGTCAATCGTTTTGTGTTATACGGCTATTCTTTGAAGTTTTCGCACATTAAGGTGTAGATTCAATTCGGCACGAAACGTCCTCGGAGACACCTCACGTCGATTTTATGACAGGAGTCGCCACTCATTTTCAGACGCACGGAAAAATGAGCCGTGATGCCGGCAATGTGCAGAGCCTAACATCGCGGTGATGTCTACGGGCCACATCACCGGCAATTGAATCTCCCCCTAAGACAAATCTTCCCTCCTCCCTTGATTTAGAGAAGATGGGAGTTTGTCTGTGCACGTGCGAAAGTTACATGATGTTTTTTAGTATCGGATCAGCTTTTATATTACGTTTAGTGCTCCTTGTAGAGTACAAATGCTCTCTAGCTGCTGCAAATGATGCGACTGAAACTCAGCGAACTTACGGGGAACCAAGGACTTGAATAATACGAATCTGCGTCGGAACTCGCTTAATTTATATTGTCTGTGTTACTCTGCCCCTTCCCTCCACCGTTCAGCCTCTCAAGCTTTAAACAGCCGTGTCATTTGCGTTCAGACATGCATTGCGTGTAAGGTCCGTTTCAGGGCATGCGCTGAGCCATTACATGCAAGATACAACTCTGTCACAGGTCCTTTTCCGTCCAGCTATAGTTAGTAAATAAAAGGGATTTATTGGTGTATTAATTAACTGCCTTGTGCGGCATTCTACAGAGACTTCACTAGTTCCTAGGGGATTGATATGCTTCATGATCGTGAATATTGGTTTGGCCAGCGAAATCTCTGAAGTTTCCTCTGGATGGCGCTGCTGAGTAAATGGCTTAGTGTGTGTGTGTTGGATTGTGGCTTGCCGCCTCTATTTCCAGCCAAGGGAACATCAGGATGGGATATTGGTTTGGATCTGTAAAAACTGTCTGTTACCAACAAAAATATTTAGCTGGATGCGGGATGGGATTTAATAATAGTCGTTGGAAAGGAGCCTGTAGCAGATCTGGCAGCAGTGACATATTGGAAGGAATGAGTTTAAGTAAGCTGAATATTTGCAGTTTGCTACACTACATCAACCTCCAAATGAGGTTTCTGCATGGTATTGCCCAGAGCCAGTCACTGGGAGCTGGTGCCAGACGCATTTCATATGAAGATCTGTATTTCTTCTGTTTTCAGCAATAGCAAGCTCTGTATACCAGGGGATAGACCAAAGAGCTTATAATCTAATACGCAGCGGTTTCATGTTTCAGCTTATGTTTATTACTTACTGCCTAGTGCACTATGTAAGTGGGGGAAAAAAATCCTGAGTTTTTCTAAGCTCCCAATGCTCCAGAACACACACACACAATAGCCCACTCTATATGCTAATGTGAGGACTTGGCGTAAGACATGTCCCTCATTCTGTGCTGTCCACTCTGCCATCTACAGAACGCCCCATTTTATGAACAATCTACTTGAGTGATTCAAATCTGCCACCTGTCTAAGGCAGTGATGGGCAAACTAATACACTTTGGAGACTACGTGGTATGACCCTCTGACCTTCAAAAGGGCCACACATTACCCTTAATCTCAGTAATAAATTAAACCAATACATTTAATCAGAAAACGAGACACCTCCCGAGGGTACCAGCCCCTACCCTATTGGGTAGGCACCAGACCGTGCACTGTTTTTGCCCCCTTAAGACTAAACATGACAATGTTAAGTGAAGACAGAGGAGTCGGCAGTAGACCGAAGAAGAAGTTGAGATGAGCCCCAAGATAAGGGGTATTTCAGGGCTTGGAGATAACTGAGAGGTGGGAGATAACCAAGGGATGGGGGGTACACAGGCACTGTAATCTAGTATATCACGGGGGTGCTGGCATAATATATAATATGTTATTGAATTCTTTATTATACAGAAGAGAATGTTACTATATACATCCCTGTCTTGAAAGCAATGCACAGTTTAATCATCAAGAAATATTTAAAAAAAAAAAAAAAGTTAATAAAAAAAAATATAAAAGAAAAGCAAAAGGCCGAGACATTTCCAAATTTTTATAGTGTAAATTAATCCTTTAAAATATCACCTATTCACTTATGTCTGCACAAGTTAGGGGGCACGTTAAATTAAGAGGATTAAGGCAATGAAGGATTTGTGCCTACAGGCTCTGTGTCGTATAACTATTAAATATTCAAGTTCGGGAACGATCCCTTGATTTACTGTAAATGCAGTTACTAGGTACTGCATGGTTCATTCAATAATGTTTTGTGGAGGGTTATTGTTACCATTTTTGCTTTAAAGACGCTCTTAATTTTGATGTTATTCTTTAAAAAATATTTCTTATGTTGGATCGACCAGGCCACTTTTTTTAATGATGCAAGGGGCAAGTGCGCTATTAATCTAGTGGTGAGAGTAAAGACTAGTCATTTAACAGTGGGTGGGAGATATTCATTTATTGGTGAGGGCAATTTATTTGATGGTCGAGGCTACTTAATTTAATAGGGGGGTGTGACTGGATCACTTATAAATAACTTATGGTATAAATTTATTTAAAGGATATAGCGCAGGGTGCTTATTTATATAATTGCAAATGTACTTATTTTTGATATTGTGTGTATTTTGGGTAAAGGAAATATCTTTATTTCTGAGACCAGGGGAGGAAATTCGTTTTTTTTAACTTTGCTAGAGGAAATGCATTATGTCTGATGTATATACCTCATGCAAAAAGCCTTTGTTGATTAAGTCTTTTGTGTATTATGGTAGGGAAATTACCTGTTTAGGGTTTTGTAACTTTTCTTTGGGAATGTGTATTCTGCAACTGTCTGAAGAAAGGACCCATGTTAATCTCGTGTTAATTAGACCTTTTAATGTGTGAGGGTCCAGCACCTGAAGGTACAGGAAGGTTTAATTAGACTTGCTGTTAGATTTATTGTGTCTAAAATAAGATGCAGGAAATCACAGCACGTTTTAGGATATCACAGATAAGTGTAAATATTGCTAGCTTTGCATTGCATGTAAATCCATGTTTGGGTAAACATACTGCATCCTGATACTAAAAATAACTCCGATCTCAGGGGGCTGGCTTGCTGTGTGAGGATGGTCCAAAACTGTATAAAAAAAGCACTGTTTTGTATTGAAAATTGTTCTTCTTGTTTCATCTGGCCTGCTCACTGGTACCTTCAACCAGGGTGAGCAAATAAACATCACTTGCTTCAAACACCTGCTTGGAAACTTCTCTTTCCCTGTGACCTCAGATTAGACCCAACTCTAATCCTTTCCTGGCTGTTTTGAGGTTTGGACCCAGCTTTCCGGAACCACCACTCTGCCCGCTACCCAGCAGCTCTGGCCAGTGTGGTAGGCCAGGGGGGACCCATCCACAGCAACCCTGATCCATAGGAAGAGATCAGGAGTACCAGCCCAGGTACACCAGTTACAGTAGCAGGGTCAGTTCCCCAGAAGAAACCCGGTACTGGATGCCGGTAAGGAGTCCAGTGGTGGCAGCATTTGTAAGCCCCTCCTACTGTGGTAAGAGGGCACTTTTGGGATACCGAAAGGAAACGGTGGCAAAGTAAGCCCAGCCGGTTCCCAGCAACATCAGACAGGGTGCATAGGCGGTCCATCCTGTCACAGTTGGGGTCACCGTAGTGCATATTAATTATATTTGGGTTGATGGGACTATTTATTTAATTCCGGAGGGAGGTGTTGGGGGTTAATAATTTCTGCCTAAAAGGGACCTCTGTCCTGTAAGTGCGTTATAAATAGGAAAATCAGGGGGACAAAAAGCGTGTTGGTCCCCCAGATTTTACCAATACCAGCACTAGGCTTTGCCAGCCAAGGGTCTTCCTGCCATCGTGCCAAACCAGCCTTTGTCCTGTCAGCATGGGGCTGGATTCCTTAGGAGTTACACCCCCCCAGGTATGAAGAGAACATGCAGACTCCACACAGATGGGGCCCTGGTTGGAGTTTAACTCATGACCCCAATGCTGTGAGGCAACAATGCTAACCACTGTGCCAACATTGTGTTTTGTGATCATAAACCAATTCTATCTAAAAGAAGACGTTTTTTTGTTTGTTGGCAAATATCTCTGACACCCCTGCACCGATTGGGATGAAACCAACGCGAGGAGATCCAGTTGGATCCTGGCCAGGTTTTAGGGGGGTTATGGTCCCGGTCAGACCTCCCGTTGGTATACGCTGAGCAGAACTTTCACCCAGGAAGCTTGTTATGGGCATTTCACTAGATGGATTTGGATGAAAATTTCACAGACTGGTAACATTGGATCCAAGAAGACAAACTAGGGGGTTGAGGTTCCAGTGGGACCTTGGTGGGCGCTGACCAGAACGTTGACTTGGGCAGCCATTTCTGGGCCTTCCACTGGATAGATTTGGATGACATCTAATGTAAAAACGAAAACTACACCGGGCAGCCACCTCATGGGTGTGTTGGAAGAGCTAATGACTTTTAAAATGTTGACAGTTACATCCAACTCATTTATAATATAATAACCTGAACATTTAAATCCGGGCAGCTCCGGGTGCATCTAGTGTGTGTGTGCATATATATATATATATATATATATATATATATATATATATATATATATATATATATATATATATATATATAAATAAAAAGATGGATGACATACTAACACACTATCATATATTTGATATGAATGATAAATATACAAATAATATACTGCAATTGAGGAATGTAAATGACCGTATGTTCCGTGTTTTGTGTAAAATTGATCTGTGCATGACTAAAACCGGACCATAGACCAGTGAATACAGCAACGTCCAGTTGATCTTCGAGTGCAAAGGTCCCTTACTACAGCCTACAAATACAGGGGCCGGAATGTGGATGAGGAAGGGGCGAATACCCATAGTCAGTGTACAGTAAGGGCGTGCCAATCTTGAGCACACGCAGAAGCGTCCAATTCAAGTTTTGAGCATCTCTCAGGTACGTGTTTCTTAGTCGTCTCACTTGCAGCAGCTACAGGTCAGGTGTAAGTGCTGATTACCAGTGATGACGGCTGTGTATACAGCTAGAACATGTGTTTGTATCAGGAGCAACTGTAAAAATGCATTTTATGTACAGTAGACATTGACATCCTAATAACTGTATGTTATGAAAAAACTGAAAACATTTTTTAAAAAAATGTTTTGTCACTAATGACTAAATTATTAACAGGTTCAACATTAATTGAATTTTTCTTTTTCTGTGCGTTCTTTTGGGACTTTATATTCCACATATGTATTGGACGTATCCTGCAGTGTATTGTCTGTTAGAGCAGAGCGGACCTAGACCTGTATTCATCACCAGACGTATCTTCACGTCCGATCCTAGTTGAGCTCCGGCGTGCGTATGTTCTATTTACGTGCGTTTTAAAAAGAAAAAGGCAAATTACGTTTGTTTTGCGTACCTTAATGAATCAGGCCCTGTATTATCATAATTATGTTCTCTTTACAAACAACACTAATCAGATCTTTGTATCCACATCTGTTAGTTGCAGTCAACACAAGAATTCAAATGAGTCTAAATAAAACAAGGTTTTCATTGCTGCGCTCCGTGACCCTCAATGTTCGAGGGTCTTACATAGAGATTTGGCCATCTTAGACTTTGCAGGAATACATTGGCTTCATCCCCAGGATCGCCGCATCCCTGCAATGAAGATCAGAGACATTGTCTGTGTTTAATACACAGCGTCAGGAGAGCAGATAACACCATATGTCTTGTCTCATTAATGATGCCATTTGTATGTCCTGGCGCATTGCAGAGGAAATATCACCGCAATTAGCGTCTGCTTGCAGACATAGGGTTTTATGTGGTTGGCGAGTGACATGAAGGCGATGCTTAGATTAATTTGGAAACATTTAGGGGCATTTTGTGGCTGCGGACGGCCTTTTTCAATAAATACTTAAATAGGCTGCTTGAAAGGGACAATATTCCCTGTTATTTGTAGTTCAGGGGTAAAAATAACTGGACAAAACATTTTCTATCCTTTGTTCTCTAAATCATTGTTATATTAGTGCTCCCTTATGGTTGAATTACAGCCCTTAGCAATGCTGTTCAAACACAACTTCTTTCAGTTATGAGTTATTGTGTTATCTATGCTCCAGGTTGATTGTTAATGCTGGGCAGTTGGGTGTGTGTGGATATATATATATATATATATATATATATATATATATATATATAAATAAATTTTACCTTGCCTGTTTGGCCTTCATAAGTATTTACCCAGAATCCCGCTGTATTATAAATGTTTCAAGTTGATAGGTCTATAATAATTAGGCTGAAGCATATGACTGCGAGGGAACTGTACCCAGCCACAGTCTTCCCCACGGTGCGGGTTGTAGATTATTATTATTTATATAGCGCCACTAATTCCGCAGCACTGTACAGAGAACTCACTCACATCAGTCCCTGCCCCATTGGGCTTACAGTCTAAATTCCCTAACACACACAGACTAGGGTCAGTTTGTTAGCAGCCAGTAAACCTACCAGTATGTTTTTGGAGTGTGGGAGAAAACCAGAGCACCCGGAGGAAACACACGCAAAGAACATACAAACTCCACACAGATACGGAATTGAACTCTTGACCCCAGTGCTGTAAGGCAGAAGTGCTAACCACTTAGCCACCGTGCTGCCTAATCTTCAGCTGTGATTAATACTTCTCAATTTCAGAATTCTTTCACACAATTGACAGTGAATCGTGTTCCTAGTCCTAGCTTGACACAAGCTATCAATACACCGCTATACTTGGCAATATCTACATAAGTTCCATGTAATTATTTTCGGATTATTATCTGTGACATAGGTCTTTTAAATGTACCTGATGTATGCTGCCCTGTAATATCGTATATAAATGTCCCCGGGGTATGCTACGTAGTAGTAATATAAATAATTACAACATTACATCACTATTTGTAGCTATGAATAGATCCTGTGACATTGTACCGAGCAGAGGCTGCAGCCTGCAGTCCAGCCAACAGGTGGCAGCATTCAGCAAACTAAAACTTTCGCTCCAAACTTTTCCTGTGCTGTGCAGTTCGAAAGGGTTAAAGGAATACAGGAGATGGAAATATTGCTTTGTATAAGTAGTTTTTAGGTAAATGTGCATGACATTACATCAGAGTTAGCACCTCGTTGTCACAACGTTATATAGGTATATATAGTTATTTTAGCAAAAACAAATTATTATTAGTAGTAGGTTTATTGTAATGGTATAGTTAGTGAAATGTCGGGACACGTTATTGTATAGGCAGAACTTTATACAATACAGCACCGCTGCGGACGCTTCTTTGACAGCGCCGCGGCTGCTGTATAGTACAGTGCCGCTATGTGGGGCACTTCGTTAGCGGAGGGGAGGGGCTTCTGGAGAGCCAGAAAATCCCCCCCCCCCCCCCTGATGGCAGCTGGTCCTTTTGTGGCATGGCTGAAATGCAGTGGAAATGTTGATTTTGGTATAAAGTTCGTTGTCATGGCAAAGACAGACTTTGAAATTAATTGCAATTCATCTGATCACTCTTCATGACATTCTGGAGTATATGCAAATTGCCTATAAAAACTATATAAAAACTGAGGAAGCAGACTTTGTGTAAAATTATATTTGTGTCATTCTCAAATCTTTTATGTCATGGGATTGGATAGCAGTGTTCTGTATTGCTTAGAACTCACCAGCAGCAGTGACCTGTATTCCAGGCTGTGGGACATTCCGAACTATTTTTGGATGGATGGAGCAGGGATTCCGCAGAGTTGTTGACATTCCCATAACTTGGGTGTTACAACAGAAACGCACTCCTCCGGACTTTAACACTGTGAATGCTGTGCAAAGCATTTGTTATATGGTTTTATGGTGTTATTAAGCGGTCTAGTCCAGCCGCACTGTGCATGCCAGCAATACATACATACATATACACACACACACACTGAGAAAGCCGGTAAACCGGACGATGTATCCGTTGTGTCTTCTATGATCCCGTTTTTCTTCCCCAGCATCCACATCAACTTTCGGCCCTTTCAGATTTGGATACACATGTATGTATGCGTACGGCCACATGTGACAGAGATCAGGTTGGATCTCCCTAAGTACGGGCACTTTACGTGATGTTGCTGAACGTCATGTACGAGATCGTGTAATTAAAATTATTGTAATAATTGTAAACTAATAAGGCCAAATCGTTCTCATCTGCATCCAAGGATTTGTAAGATTTATTCGACCATAAGACAACAGCGTGAAGGGAAACTCTGCTGCATCAATGTTTAAATGTATTAGATTTGTTTACTTGGAAAAAATGCAATGGTAATGATACTGTGACATACCAGTGCTAACAGCTAGGGGGTGCCATTCCCCACTGGATATTTTGATTTTTACTTGCCATAAATAATTTTTCAGTTAATGTTAATCTTCTGCTACATGAAACTGACCTGTGAATTTTTGTTAACTGTTGGCAAATAATAACAAGCAGACCCAGCCTCCCCCCCCACGCCCCGCCCCGCCCCAACCTCTCTTTCCTCTGTTACAAACCCCTTAGTATGACAGTGATTCCATATTTCCATTGCAGGAGACGGCAGGTTCTTTCCTCGTCTTATTACTTATTTTGTTCCTGCTAACAATTTAAATTACTGGTAGAAGCTACATGACCTCTGGTATAGCTGTCTACTTTCCTGGAATCTCCTAGAGGCTCCTGAATTAGGGGCAGCACGATGGCTCAGTGGTTAGCACTTCTGACTCACAGCGCTGGGGTCATGAGTTCGATTGCCGACCATGGCCTTATCTGTGTGGAGTTTGTATGTTCTCCCCGTGTTTGCGTGGGTTTCCTCCCACACTCCAAAAACATACTGGTACAGTGGTTCCCATACTTTTGCAGTCCGCAGCACCCTATGTGTCTCCATAATTTGTGCAAGGCGCCCCTCCAAAATAATTACAGAGCAGTCCCGTATTATAAAGTAGTTGGGTCAAAAAACGTAAAAAGTATTTAGGTCAGGACAGAAATACTTATTTAGTTATATGCAAAGATACACATAAATCTAAGGGAAAATAATATTTTTGTATTTTTTTTTTCAATTATATTTCTGTCAAAGAATAATTTACAGCTAATTCACTCTGTGCCCCTGCGTCATCATCCACACACACTCTGTGCCCCTGCGTCATCATCCACACACTCTGTGCCCCTCCATTATCATCCACACACTCTGTGCCCCTGCGTCATCATCCACACACACTCTGTGCCCCTGCGTCATCATCCACACTCTGTGCCCCTGCGTCATCATCCACACACACTCTGTGCCCCTGCGTCATCATCCACACACACTCTGTGCCCCTGCGTCATCATCCACACACTCTGTGCCCCTCCATTATCATCCACACACTCTGTGCCCCTCCATTATCATCCACACACTCTGTGCCCCTGCGTCATCATCCACACACTCTGTGCCCCTCCATTATCATCCACACACTCTGTGCCCCTGCGTCATCATCCACACACTCTGTGCCCCTCCATTATCATCCACACACTCTGTGCCCCTGCGTCATCATCCACACACTCTGTGCCCCTCCATTATCATCCACACACTCTGTGCCCCTGCGTCATCATCCACACACACTCTGTGCCCCTGCGTCATCATCCACACACACTCTGTGCCCCTGGGTCATCATCCACACTCTGTGCCCCTGCGTCATCATCCACACACACTCTGTGCCCCTGGGTCATCATCCACACTCTGTGCCCTCTCTGCATCATCATCCACTCTCTGTGCCCCCTCTGCATCCACTCTCTGTGCCCCATCTGCATCCTCACCCTGCCCCCTCCTTCATTGTTTTGCCCCTCCATTGCTTTTTCCTATCACCATTCCCCTCCGTTTCTTTACTTACAATACTTGACCTTCTTTCTTCTATTTTTTCTGTCTTTTCTTCTATCTTACCAATTTGGCAGTGCCTGGGATCCAGCATCCTCTCTCCTCCTCTGTCCTGAATTTTGGACGTGATGACATCACGCCCAACATTCAATGAGGAGGGAGGATGATGTTGGGTCCCGGGCGCCGTCGGATTGGTAAGTTGTTTTTTTTTGAGGGGGGTTTCGTCCCCTGGCTACGGCACCCCTGTGACAGCGCTGCAGCACCCCTGGGAGCCGCGGCGCACATTTTGGGAACATAGGCACTAGTAGGTTAATTGGCTGCTATCAAATTGACCTTAGTCTCTATCGGTCTGTGTCTGTGTATGTTAGGGAATTTAGACTGTAAGCTCAAATGGGGCAGGGTCTTATCTGAGTGAGTTCTCTGTACAGCGCTGTGGACTTAGTGGCGCTATATAAATAGCTGATGATGATGATTAGGAGGAGACCTAATGAAACGACATTGCAAGCTGCGCCATCGAGCCCTGCCCATCTGATCTACTCTTTTCCAAGCTCGTGTCTGGATTTCCCAGAATCAAGGTAGGAACAGCAGGCGAGTGTGGTCTATGGGAGGGGGTATGTTAGGGCCACGGAGCTCTAAAGCGAGTAAAAAAATATTGAACATGGGGCTGTTCAGATGACTGTGTTTTTCTGTCTGTTATAGGTATCGTAGTATTAATGAAAGCTTGACCAGCCCAATGTACTGGCGGGAGCATGCTCAGTGAGCGCCTAAGATACGTCCTGTGACATCATCACACCGACAGCTTTTAAGCTTTCAATTCACATGAGCTTAGTATGACAGCCAACAGGACAGCCCACACCAACGACCAAAATAAATAAAGCGCAAGAAATATTAACCGGAAGTGATAATCAGAGAGGGAGGGACAACGTTTTATTGTTGATTTGTCATGAATGACATGTGTCTTAATAACTACGTTGCAGTTAGACCTTTATTCCTACTTGGCACATCCACTTTAACATTTGTGATATTTAATTAAGTACAGCACATCCTGTATTTTATAACAGATCCATTTGGTGTCAGCTGTGGTGCTCTCCTTGTCACACATTATATAACCTGCTATCTGTGACTGTTGCTTAATAGCTCATTAGGCTGCAGTGGAAAAACTGTAGCTGATTACGACAGGTTATTAGCCGGGCTGCACCCATATGAATGTCAGTCGCTATCAGTATATTATCATACTGCAATGCGGTCACTGTCAATACGACCAGATATTGCTGGTATAATTACTTACACTTGAAATGTCAGAAAATAGATTCTGTAGCATTTGTTTGTAATAATTTTGTGTTTCGCTGCTTACTTTCTAGAATAACCTGTTTCACTTACCAAACATTTCTCTGGTCTACATACTTTTGTCACTTGACACAATCAGGGAAGGCGAAACAGAACCCTGAGGATTTCTTCAAGGCTGTAATATCCCATGTTTCTTCTTCTCGATGGCTTCCCTTTAGGTGCGCCATGTTACCTGATCGTCTTTTTTCGACTTACTGAACCATGGCTACTGTTGCAGCCTGTTACACACAAACATATCGCGCATCTCACTAGTTTCGCTCCGTGTGGTTCACTGGAGTCAGAGGAGATGCTTCCTATCGGGTAGAGAGACCTGATGATCTGACACCCATTAAACGGAGGAGGGCCCTTATATAGGGAACTGGCTGCAGATAATCCAATCACTGCGGAGCAGAGGTTTTGAAGGTTCCCAGGGAAGCGCATACCACTAGGCAAGATGGCGTCAGATGACAGGGAAATGCCAGACTGAACAGCAGATAGCGGTAACCAAGGGAAACCAAAGCACACAGTAAACCACACGAAGTGAAACTGGTGAAATGCGTGATAAAACTCTTCACTAAGAAGCTTCACTAAGTTGTGTGTGTTGCAACAACAGGTGAAGGAGCCACCTCTGATTCTCTCTGAGTCTCCTGTGTGTGTCCAGTGAGAAGAGGAGACAGAGCCTCTGGTGACACAGTATGGCTCTCCTGTCCAGTGAGAAGAGGATACAGAGCCTCTGGTGACACAGTATGGCTCTCCTGTCCAGTGAGAAGAGGATACAGAGCCTCTGGTGACACATTATGGCTCTCCTGTCCAGTGAGAAGAGGAGACAGAGCCTCTGGTGACGGACTATGGCTCTCCTGTCCAGTAAGAAGAGGAGTCGGAGCCTCTGGTGACACACTATGGCTCTCCTGTCCAGTGAGAAGAGGATACAGAGCCTCTGGTGACACAGTATGGCTCTCCTGTCCAGTGAGAAGAGGATACAGAGCCTCTGGTGACACATTATGGCTCTCCTGTCCAGTGAGAAGAGGATACAGAGCCTCTGGTGACACAGTATGGCTCTCCTGTCCAGTGAGAAGAGGATACAGAGCCTCTGGTGACACACTATGGCTCTCCTGTCCAGTGAGAAGAGGATACAGAGCCTCTGGTGACACACTATGGCTCTCCTGTCCAGTAAGAAGAGGAGACGGAGCCTCTGGTGACGGACTATGGCTCTCCTGTCCAGTAAGAAGAGGAGTCGGAGCCTCTGGTGACACACTATGGCTCTCCTGTCCAGTGAGAAGAAGAGACAGAGCCTCTGGTGACGGACCATGGCACTCCTGTCCAGTGAGAAGAGGAGACAGAGCCTTTGGTGACACATTATGGCTCTCCTATCCAGTGAGAAGAGGAGACGAAGCCTCTGGTGACACACTATGGCTCTCCTGTCCAGTAAGAAGAAGAGACGGAGCCTGTGGTGATGGACTATGGCTCTCCTGTCCAGTAAGAAGAGGAGACGGAGCCTTTGGTGACACATTATGGCTCTCCTGTCCAGTGAGAAGAGGAGACGAAGCCTCTGGTGACACACTATGGCTCTCCTGTCCAGTGAGAAGAGGAGACGGAGCCTCTGGTGATGGACTATGGCTCTCCTGTCCAGTAAGAAGAGGAGATGGAGCCTATGGTGACGGACTGTGGCTCTCCTGTCCAGTAAGAGCAGTAGACGGGGCCTTTGTGTATCTCTGTCTCTTTGTTTTTCTGTCCCTCTCTTTCCCTCCTCTTTGTGTATCTGTCTAATTCTGTGTGGGTTGTCTATGATGGGTGTATGATGTCCTTTATTGTACTTATGTCTCAATAAAAATATTTTGTTTAAAATATTTTTTATTCAAAACCAATGAAGTGATTTCCATGTGTTTTGGATGATAGACCTCACCGCGCTCTGTGGGTTTTACACTCATTTTAGATATATTACAAGCAAAATGAGCTGAGTGATTTCTCGCCTTCACATTAACAGTATAGGGTGTTCTGCTCGTTCTTTTTCCAACTCAGCACTGAACTCTTCATTTGCTAATACATATTTTTCCATTTATTAATTAGATTGGGTTCCTGCTTAATGCAATAAAGACACACTTCAAGTATCGCGTGCCTTAGTATGCACTAAAAGGCGGGAGGCGTGAATATCCTGTAAAGATATGGCATTGCGCCATAAATATACCAGGCAGGAACTAACGAGTGGGACAGGTCAGTTCATTAATATTAGTGATGACAACTGTCTAAAGCTTTACAACCTAATGATGAAGAGAATATCCGCAGCGCTGAATGACGACTTGTCCTCTAATTCTCCCTGGTCTGCCTGTATGTTTATCATTTATAACGTAATCTCTTCCGAACAGGGAACTTGCTCTTATCACAGATGCAGGAATTTCCTTTTGCTGTGCTCTTATATAAATAGACTTACATATACAAGCAGGGTTCATTAGTACATGCAATCTGAAAGCAACTTGCATTTTAAAAAAGACATGCGCAATTTGCACACACGTCTGCCGGTATTCAGGTACAAGTGGATCCGAAGAAACGGTTCCATTTCAATACGGGTTTAAGTACGCTGTGGCTCTACGTTACTGCGTATGCAGACAGAACACACTGCAGGATATGCACAATGCATATGTGTAGTATAAAGTCACATCTGGACGAATAGAAAAATAAGATTAAATACATTAACACATCTTTATACTATAATCATTAATACATTTAAAAGCAAGATTCATTTTTTTATCATTTTATTTTATCATGAAATACATATATCAGGATGTTATTAATGCCTACTGTACATAAAATGCATTTTTACGGTTTTTCTAAATTGCAAACACATGTTGTAGCATGTATACACAGCCTTCATCACTATCAATCGGCACTTACACCCGACCTGTAGCTGGTGCAAGTGATAGGACAGAAAATCACGTACCGTAGAGATCCCCAGAGCACTAACTTTTTCAGCAATTTGTGCTACAGTAGCTCTTCTGTGGGATTGGACTAGACGGGTTAGCCTTCACTCCCCATGCACATTAATGAGCCATAAGCCCCCATGATCCTGTCACCAGTTGTCCTTTCTTGGACCACTTTTGGTAGGTACTAACCAGTGCATACCGGGAGCACACCACAAGACCTGACATCTTTTAGATGCTCTGACCCAGTCGTTTAGCCAATGCGATTTGTCCCTTGTCAAAGTCTCTCAGATCCTTCCGCTTGCCCATTTCTCCTGCATCCAACACATCAACTTCAAGAACTGACTTCTTGCTCACTTGCTGCCTAATATATCCCACCCAGGACAGGTGCCATTGTAAAGAGATAATCAGTGTTATTCACTTCACTTGTCAGTGGTTTTAATGTTGTGGCTGATTGGTGTAAATATAAATATATATATATATATATATATATACACACACACACACACACTGTATATACTGTACGCACAGTATAGTATCCGAGCAGTGACTGAGGGAGGAGGCCAGGACTGATAAGGAGTGTAGCAGTGAGAGGACTGGTAAGAACAGGAGGAGGAGATCTGGGACTGGTAAGAACTGGGGGAGGAGATCTGGGACTGGTAAGAACTGTGGGAGGAGATCTGTTCCAGGGAGTGTCGCTCTCGTGAATGTTATGAGCAGTATTGAGGATTTACATTCTGCTCCAGCAGAAGCCGTCAAGTTAGTGTTGAGTCCTCGCATCATGGCTGAGAATCGGGAGGGTGAGATGAAGGGTCGTCGGATCACAGACAACACTGGTAACTTAGATAAGAATTGCTGCAATGTGGATCCTGTTTCTTTGTCTGTGCTGTAACTCAGGGACATTGTCTAACTTACATGGCAGCGGTCATACTGTCTGTCTAACATACATGTCAGCGGTCATACTGTCCGTCTAACATACATGTCAGCGGTCATACTGTCTGTCTAACATACATGGCAGCGGTCATACTGTCCGTCTAACATACATGTCAGCGGTCATACTGTCCATCTAACATACATGGCAGCGGTCATACTGTCCGTCTAACATACGTGTCAGCGGTCATACTGTCCATCTAACATACATGGCAGCGGTCATACTGTCCATCTAACATACATGGCAGCGGTCATACTGTCCGTCTAACATACATGGCAGCGGTCATACTGTCCGTCTAACATACATGGCAGCGGTCATACTGTCCGTCTAACATACATGTCAGCGATCATACTGTCTGTCTAACATACATGTCAGCGGTCATACTGTCCGTCTAACCTACATGGCAGCGGTCATACTATCCATCTAACATACATGGCAGCGGTCATACTGTCCGTCTAACTTACATGGCAGCGGTCATACTGTCCGTCTAACTTACATGGCAGCGGTCATACTGTCCATCTAACATACATGGCAGCGGTCATACTGTCCGTCTAACATACATGGCAGCGGTCATACTGTCCGTCTAACATACATGTCAGCGATCATACTGTCCGTCTAACATACATGGCAGCGGTCATACTGTCCGTCTAACATACATGGCAGCGGTCATACTCTCCGTCTAACGTACATGGCAGCGGTCATACTGTCCGTCTAACGTACATGGCAGCGGTCATACTGTCCGTCTAACGTACATGGCAGCGGTCATACTGTCCGTCTAACGTACATGGCAGCGGTCATACTGTCCGTCTAACGTAGATGGCAGCGGTCATACTGTCCGTCTAACGTACAGGGCAGCGGTCATACTATCCGTCTAACGTACATGGCAGCAGTCATACTGTCTAACATACATGGCAGCGGTCATACTGTCCGTCTAACATACATGGCAGCGGTCATACTGTCTAACATACATGGCAGCGGTCATACTGTCCATCTAACATACAGGTCAGGCAGATCATTACTTATTCGATGGATGGGTTCAAGTTGATATTTCTCATGAACATAACAAGTTTTAAAGCAGGTTTGTGTACCCTGTTGCTCTCCAGCTCTTGTGGAACTACAAGTTCCAGCACACCCAGGCTGGCGGAGAGTGCAGTTATTTCTAGTTCCTGGAGAGCCCCCTTTAAAGGGTGTGAGAATTCTTGCAGCTGCCGGAGTCAGAGACATTAGTGTCCTGGAGTCGTGTAAAGATTCTCTGTACCGTTAACTATTATAGTATTGAAAAGTGATTTTCACTCTTGTCTAAGTCTGTGCACTGTAGGGAACTGCGTTCATGGAATTAAACAGGGAGTGTGTGAAATAGATCCCCTCCATCCTGTTTATCTCCTCTGGTTAATAATACCCTCATTTACAATCCTATCGGTTGAGTTTAACCTCTTGTCTGCCTTCTCCGTATTGCAAGATGTGTTTAGTTCTGCTGGACCCTACAACCTTATCTCACAGCTTCTCCGAGCAGCTTAACTCTGTGAGACCCCTAAGTAAAAAATTAACTTGTTCAACGGTATTTATCAGATATGTGGTAGACTCTGTCCTCTGTCTGTCTGTCTAGAACTGAATATGTTAATATGTTTTATTTTATTGACTGAATACTCCATGATAACCGGGAATTACATTTCAGTGTATTTTGCAGCTAATGGACACGATCCGTAAGATTTTTCTCCTAGTTACTATGAGGAGCTCTGCAGTACAGGTGGCAAAGAAAGGAGTCATTGGTTTAGATGCAATTAAGTAGATTTTCGTCATGGTGCTCCAAAAATAACTTATCCAGATAATACATCCCTGTAATTATCACTATTAACATTAATCGTTGGGACCTTCTTTAGATACATTGTTTGTATCACGTTTGAGCACGGTGGCTCAGTGGTTAGCACTTCTGCCTCACATAACTGGGGTCATGAGTTTCAATTTCTGACCATGGCCTCATCTGTGTGGAGTTTGTATGTTCTCCCCTTGTTTCCTTGGGTTTCCTCCGGGTGCTCTGGTTTCCTCCCACACTCCAAAGACATACTAGTAGGTTTATTGACTGCTATCAAAATTTATCCTAGTCTCTGTGTCTGTGTGTATTAGGGAATTTAGACTGTAAGCCCCAATGGGGCAGGGACTGATGTGAGTTAGTTCTCTGTACAGCGCTGCAGAATCAGAGGCGCTATATAAATAAATGATGATGATGATATCTATAAAACACTTTAAAAATGTGCCATGCACAGCCTAGAGTGTATACCAAATGTCCGACGGATCGAGCGGGCACGTGGCCTGTTATCAGTGATGGGTACAAAGCACCTGGGCCTAGACATGCCTTCAGGGCTTTGAGGCACCACGGTGTTGGATTATAATGGGGTGGTGTCCATTTGGACTCTGGGTAGGGAGGAGAAAACAGCTTCCTAGGCTTTTGTGCGTTGGCGGGGCGTGCAGTCTTGAGATGGGCGACAAGTTGCCACGGCGGGGCCTGAATTTCTATTTAGCTGTACATTATCTGCGGCTCTCTCGAACTATTGTTGAACTACAGGTCTCAGCATGCCCTGCCAGCCTCTGTTTGTGACCTACAGTACAATGGGAAATAATGTCTGTTTGTTGACATGCACTGACGAGTGCGTGTACTTTTGTGTTTCATTGTGTCACGAGCGAGCTGAGATGTTTGCCGTGTATCTGTGTGTAAATAGATGAACCATGCGACAGTCTGTTTGTTTCTAACATACTGGTCACAACAGAACCACCTCCGCCTCCCCACGAGGTACGAAGCATCTTCTACCGCTGGGCTATGTAATTATCTTGTTTTGGCCGGGATCCGCTCCTGGCTGAGCAGTCGGATTTAATAAGGTTTTTCAGGAATAACAGAATTCCGCCATGTACATATGGAGGGCAGTGGGGGAGGTTGTTCTTTTTTCTTTACTATACTTAATGAAGTGTACGGTCTGCACCTATAATCTATACTCGCCAACTTTCCTTTCCAGGCCCATAGTGGGCTACCTTGGACTGGGTCAGTGGGCTACCATGCAATTTTTGTTTCCCCTCTAGAATGCTGCTGAGCCGAGTCTTGTGGCTGTTCCAAATTTAAAGGTATCCAACCAAATTCTCAAGAATTTTAAACAGCAGCATAATGTCAAGCTCCTTAGTGTCTATATTGGAGGTAACTCCTGATATACTAAACACAGTATTTTTTTTTTTATTCCATATATGCGGACAGCTAATCAAGCCCAGTCCTCTTAATGCTAAAAGTAATTATTTGCGTTCCGCCGTTCTGTACGCTTAATGTAACGCCTATTCTGCATCTATGGAGGTGAGCGGAACCGTCAAAGCTGACCCGCATAATATCCATCTTATTCCGCACTAGACCAGGGCCTTTCACGCGTTTTACCGGCATAATTTGGCCTTAAGTTTTGTACCTGAATACATTACACAGCAGAATGAATGGACCACCGATGTTCCAACTCTATCCATAGAGTATTAACTCAGTGAAACGTGAATTTATAAATACAGCTCGTAACAGCGTTCTGTCAAATGGACAAAGGATGGTGGCTCAGTGGTTAGCACTTCTGTCTCACAGCACTGGGGTCATGAGTTCAATTCCCGACCATGGCCTTATCTGTGAGAAGTTTGTATGTTCTCCCTGTGTTTGCATGGGTTTCCTCCCACACTCCAAAAAACATACTGGTAGGTATGGCTGCTATCAAACTGACCCTAGTCTGTCTGTGTCTCTGATCTAACCCCACAAACACTATTAATTCTTGAGCGTGAATGTTTTAGAAAATAAGCATTTAAAAGAAAAAAAAAAGTTATGTGACAATACAATTCTGAAATAGGTTGTGTAAATGTAGTCCAAAAATATACTGTTAGATTAATTTGCTGCTATTGAATTGCCCTTAGTCTCCCTCGGTCTGTGTGTGTGTGTGTATGTTAGGGAATTTAGACTGTAAGCCCCAATGGGGCAGGGACTGATGTGAGTGAGTTCTCTGTACAGCGCTGCGGGATTAGTGGCGCTATATAAACAAATGATAATAATAATAGTAAAAGCAAAGGCAGAAATCAAAGGTTATATTGAAGAAATCAAATTTTTGTGCCGAGAAAGTTGATTCATGCAAAATGTTTCAGCGTTGTTTAATCATTGTGTGTATGGATTACTTAATAAGCTAATTTCAGTTTTTTTCCTACTTCCTCTATTGTGACATAGTTTGAGGCTTACGGGAAGCAGGTATGAAACCCAAGTACCAGTATTAGGTGAAATCCGCCCTCCTGAGTAGCATAATGTCCCTGCACGTTCGTACTGTGGTTGTGCAAGGTGGGGGTTGTTTACGCAACAAGCACGTCTTATAATCACCGTAAGAGGAGCTGCAGCTTCCGTTTCACTACTTTACCAAACCAAAGATTTGAGATTATAAGGTTGAAGTTCCTTCTAAAATGGAAACATTTTGGGGTATATTTAAGAAAGCACGGTAGTGCACTATCGTGCACTTACCGTGTAAATTAGGCCAGGATGTGCAAATTTATTAAAGGTGCATCGCAGCAGATATCATGGATATCTGCTGCTTTACACTCCTGATCGTTTTTGCGAGCAGTCACCATTCAACAGAATGGTGACTGCTCCTGGCCGCAATCTAACAAGTCCCGAAAAAATATTTTTTTCTGGAACTTGTTGTGTTAATGTACCAGCTGAAGCTGGCGTACATCATAGGAATTACTTGTAAAACTTGTGTTCTTCGGTATGTCCAGCTCTGCTCCGGAGAGCAGAGCTGGACAGCGCATGCGCAGGGAGTGATCTTGTGATCCCTCCCTCTCACAGCCTCAAGCTCTCCGGTCGGCACATGCGCAGTAGCATGAAGAAGATAAAGTAAGCCGAAGAGGAGGAGATCGGGAGACAGCGCGACCGAAGATGCAGTGGTGAGTGTGGGTTTTTTTATCACAGAAACAGCAGTTTTTCGGAACTGCTGTTTCTGTGATCCATTTTTAATAAATTTGAGAAATACATCAATCCTTATCCATGCGATAAGGATTGATAAGTATTTCTCGTTTTGCCCGATACATGATAAATGTGCCCCTTTATCCGTTAACCTCCATGAACGGTCTGTGAAATCATCTCATTTGCAGGGGCTCTAAGATTTGTAATAATCTTACACACTTACATATAGGTAACAGGGGCATTTACGAACTGCAAAAATGGAAAACGCAGCGCAAATTCTCTCGCCGGACATCGGGTTTGATCCCTTGTCCGATATAACGGGATGTATTCTGCGCCTTGTAGTTGTACTTCTGCGGAGAAGCAATTCCTGTGGCAGTAAGATTTGCTGGCTTTCGCCTACGAAGGCTTCCCTGTGTAACAGATATCACACCGTTACTTGCTCCGCCGCTATACCTGTTCTGTTAACGCTGCGTTGGCTGAGTCCAGGCGATATAAGATTCGTAATAACCATGTAAAGGATAAAGATGGTCTATACGTTGGTCAACAAGTTAATGAGCTGAACAAAGCTGACATATGACTGCGGTTTATTACACATGTGTCCAGATTTACTCGGATGATCTGGTAACACTCGCCATGGCAATCAACGTGATCCAAGTGCTGCAATAAAGGCTGCTCCACCTGTTCATCTCCTAAGGGCTAAGGGGGTCTGTACATGTCTGTGTAAATAATGAAATATTCTAATTATCGAACGTTAATATCCAGGGTTGGGTAAATACTGTATTTTCCTTTAAGCAGATTCACTACAGACGTGTTCTGTGTTTTGTGTCATGACAAATTAAACTGTTGAATGGACAGATTGCAGCCCTGCACGGATTTACCTCTCTGCAAAACCTTTGTCTTCATCCTGTGATGTCAATACATAACATATTATACCATTGTCTTGTCGATTGTAGGGAGTTTTAACCCCTCCAGTGCTGTTTAGTTTTGTCTTCTGTCAGCTGATTTTCAGGTTCTTCTATATATATATATATATTTAAGACTCCTGGGGGTATATTTACTAAACTGCGGGTTTGAAAAAGTGGAGATGTTGCCTATAGCAACCAATCAGAATTTAGATGTCATTTTTAGAAGCTAGACTCTGATTGGTTGCTATAGGCAACATCTCCACTTTTTCAGTCCAGCAGCTTAGTAAATATACCCACTTGGTGCTTGGTTCAATATTTATGTTTAAAAATTAAATCAAAAGTATACATTTATAAAAATGGGTTCTTGAAAATAAAACAGAAATGTCGGTTTATTCTTAAAATAAGAATCATCTTCTAAGGCCAACTCCTACTCTCGGCGGGAAGAAAAACTTTTTTTCTGTCGTAAGGCTGCGTCATTCCAGTGTAAACCTCACAGGACGGTTTGTAAATGTAAAAACAAGGCTAAATGGAACATTTTAAGACCCATTTATAAAAAGTACATAACATTTTTTAAGTTGTGATACCTTCGCTCTGCTATCACACCCACGTGTCATCGCCAAATCGGGCACTTAAGGATTGTTAGGAAACCTTGTGTTCCGCGCCCGCGCCGCGGTCCCGTTTTCCTGGCTACAAGCCGCACAAAAACCCAACAACATATGCACAGTCTACAATATAAATGTTATTAATGGATTTGTTATTACAGATCTATGAAGGAGAGGGACAGTGGAAGAAATAAAGGGACAGGGAGCTTGGGTCCAAAATATGGCCCAGAAAAGGGACCTGTGAGATATTTTCCATAACGATCTTTATCAGAAGCGCAGCTGTAATAATAGGAATACGTCCGTTCCTATCACCAGGATATGCCTAATAATCTTGGTGGACTTTCAGTTATGGATACAGTAACATCGCTGTCTCTTACTAAATATGTTTCTTAGAAACTGTGATCTCCAAACGGCCACTTTGTTCCTCTGCGAGGCTGACGTCTCTTCCCGTAATCTAGATTTCCCAGACGACGGAGCTTTGTTTGTTCCAATCAACAAAATAAACGCCCGCCTGGAATTCTAATTGAAGTCGAGCAGGCGCCCTGGGAATATAATGCTCATTAGAGGCCTTGATACAATTTGCATTCTAATTCTGAGTAATGTTTAATTGTGAGCATGACAGGAAATCGAGTCTGCTTAGTGCCGCTGTCACTTCCATTTTGTTTCTGTAGCAGGAGAAGATTAGTTGCATACTCGGTACAGAGGAGGCCTCTGGGAGGTGAACAGACTGTTTGTGTCGGTTTCTGCATGACCTGAATATTCAAGTGTTGCTGTCACCTACTCACCTTATCTCAGCCATAATCACCTGAACACAACCTCTCAACCCACAGAAAAGTGCCTCGTGCCTCAATATTGCCCATACTTGCCAACTCTCCCTGAATGTCAGGGAGACTCCCTGAAATCGGGGTGATCTCCCTCAATCCCTAAAGAGTCTGGCATTCTCCCTGATGCTGAGCAAGACGTGGTTGACTTCGCCATCTGTGGCATTATGAAACAGTTCAGAAATTGTGTCCTATGTCCATGTATTGATGCCTATGGAGGTGGCCATTTTCATGGAGACCAAGATTTAACCAAAACCTGACAGGTAAGACAACATGACTTCAGTAATAAAGACAGAAATGTAAAAGACACTTCAGTCTCTAGAGATCTATTAGCTACTTTTCTTCAACGCATAGTTGCCTACTCTCCGGGAGACTCCCGCAATTCTGGGAGACCTCCCAGTTCTCGTCCCGCAATAGATAAGTGGTGGGGGGCGGGGCTTATTGCGGAAAATATCGCGTCATCTTAGCACCGCCATCTGCTGTATTTGGCCAAAATTGTGACAATCGTTTAGGGGCGGAGACAAAATGATGCGATTCATCAAGCCCCGCCCCCGCATACCCACCTCCCCGGGATCTTGGAAAAGTTGGCAAGTATGATATTGCCACTAGTTCCTAGTGAGTTGGTGGGATGACATCTAGGCTGTAGTAAGTGTCCTTGGCGTCCTTAGATGCAGTGAACATTGCTGCGTTTAGTGGCGTATGACCTGGTTGTAGGTATGTGCAGAATGGTTTTGCGTGCTCAAAGTCGGCAGATACGTGTCTTAATAAATCAGGCCCATTGTTTTATTGCACCCTCCCCAACTATTTCCTTGCTTCTGTATAAATGTAGCACTGTCTACAATAACATATACTATATACTAGGATGTGACTCTCCCGCTAGCCACATCCTGTGCACTTTGCTTCTGTACAGTTCCAGCTAGTGATTACGGCTGTGTATGCAGCTACAATACGTGTGTGCGTGCAGTCAGGAGCAACTGTTAAAATGTATTTTAAGTACAGTAGACATTAGCAGTCGATAAATATATTTTATGGGGAAAATGTATGTTTTAATGTTTTGTCAATAGTGACTATATTATTAACAGGTGACATTAATTGCATTTTTTTTTCCCTGTGCGTTCTTTTGGGACTTTATATTCCACATATGTATTGGACGCATCCTGCAGTGTATTGTCTGTTAGAGCAGAGTGGACCTAGACCCGTATTCCATACTTGTCAACTTTTTCTCGTTTGCTTCACAGAGATCCTGGGGGAGGTGGGAAAGAGGGGGCGGGGCTTGACAAATTGCATAATTTTGCCCCTCCCCCCTAAACGATTGTCACAATTTGTGGCCAATTACAGCAGGGGGCGGGGCTAAGATGACAATATTTGCATCATTAAACCCTGCCCCCCTCCCCCGCTACTTATCTACTGCGGAGGTGAGAACCGGGAGGTTGCCCAGCTCTCTCGGGAGGTCTCCCAGAAATGCGGGAGTCTCATGGACATTCCGGAAGAGTAGACAACTATGCGTTGAAGAAAAGCAGCTAATGAATCTCTAGAGACTGAAGTGTCTTTTACATTTCTGTCTCCATTACTGAAGTCATGTTGTCTTACCTGTCAGTCTTTGATTAAATCTTGGTCTCCATGAAAATGGCCACCTCCATAGGCATCAATACATGGACATAGGACACAATTTCTGAACTGTGTCATCATGCCACAGATGGCGAAGCCAACCACGTCTTGTACTGGCTCAGCATCAGGGAGAATGCCGGACTCTTCAGGGAGTGAGGGACATCACCCCTAGTTCAGGGAGTCTCCCTGACATTCAGGGAGAGTTGGCAAGTATGCCGTATTCATCACCAGACGTATCTTCACATCCGCTCCTTGTTACATACGGGCGTGCGTATACACGATATATTTGCGTTTAACAAAAAATGCAATTTCCGTTTGTTTTGCGTCCCTCAATGAATGAGACCCTGTATTACTACCCCATGGAGAGTCATAGTAATACTACACGTATATCTTACAGCTCAGCTTGCTGTCCATGTTATTCTGTTACTAGATACGATAAGCTGCTGTGTGCGGGTCCCTATCAGTTCCGTATAGTAAGATACCATTATGCTCCATAAACAAACATTTGTCGTTTAGTGCCAAGTAATGAGGCGTGAAGTATGGCGTCGTCGCTTTGGTTCTGCCCGGTGCTTACACTTTATGTGATTTGTAATGACATTTTATGGTGCGTTCAGTTATACATTATTTCAGGTAAACAGCCGGACATCAATCACATTTTCTGGGGTGTTTCTGTATGTTGCAAACTGAGCTCAGGAATTGTGTATGTTGCAGATACATTTCACAATTGAGGTTACGACAACTGCACGTTTGCTAATCGTTTTGTGAATTGGAGGTCTTGCAGAGTTTCTTAAGGGTGAATATATGAAATATTGCAATACTATGTATCCATGATCTGAAGGACGGGAACTGAGACTGTTATCTTCAGCTGAACTATGACCGTCTTGTAAATGATACAATATATTACATCCTTACATCCGTTAGAACTTTCAGAACCTTAAAAAAAACTGAGCAAGTCCATAACAATTATATCATTAAAAATAAATTAATATCCTTTAAACATTAACACTTCCAGTATGTCTGAGAATAGCGATAATGCTGCTTATTCCCTCTTCTTTTTTCATCATCATCATTTATTTATATAGCGCCACTAATTCCGTAGCGCTGTACAGAGAACTCACATCAATCCCTGCCCCATTGGAGCTTACAGTCTAAATTCCCTAACACAGACACACACAGACAGACACAGATTAGGGTCAATTTTTATAGCAGCCAATTAACCTACCAGTATGTTTTTGGAGTGTGGGAGGAAACCGGAGCACCCGGAGGAAACCCACGCAAACACGGGGAGAACATACAAACTCCACACAGATAAGGCCATGGGAATCGAACTCATGACCCCAGTGCTGTGAGGCAGAAGTGCTAACCACTACGCTCTATACATACATATATATAGATATATAGATAGATATATATATAGATATATATATATATATATATATATATATATATTCACCAAAGCTGTTTAGGACACCTCTGGTTGCTATAGCTTACAGTACCTTTGTGCACACAGTGCCGTGTGATTAGAACCTGCCTAGTATGTGTACATATTTGTGCTGTAGTGACTGCATTACCTGCCCAACACCTCATCATTTCCAGTGGAATTGTAAACATTGCTTGTTCCACTCACTGATTATTGTGTAACACGGAACAATGAAGGGACAATATTTGCTGTTGGAAACACTTTTGTCATCCTCATGTGCTGGGGGAAAGCCCTGATACAGTGACCTGTCAGTCACCTGAGGCAGCCTTCTGAGGTCAAAAAGAACTGACTCAGACGTGATTTTGTGACACAGGAAATTCTGGCATCTCGTAAAGGAATGTGTCTCCACTGTCCTCTAAACAGCACAATTTCTCCGTGTCTTGCAGGGTATAACTCCAGCAGTGATTGTTCACTTATTAATATATTATATACACACCAATGCAATATTGGCCCGAACGGTCGTTTATCGGTAGATTGATCCGATAGTTGGCTGATAAACCTGCAGTGTGCACCCACCTTACTAACATGGTGCACAGGGGAATCCAACGACATTCCTGGGCTCCACATTGACACCTAGCTAAGATCCCAGCGACACCGCTATAGCCTCCCGGGGCCCCGTTCTGCTCTTTTGCGAGGCCTTGGTTATTTTTAGGAGAACAAAAGGGGGTGGATTAGTGTTTCTGAATCAATTCCTGGGGGAATTTGCAAACCATCATGTTATGTGGGTACCTCGATTTGGACAGTGGAAATGTTTAAAGTTTATATGTAACCTTTATGTATACAGCCGGGTGTAAAAACCCTACAAATCACTGTACCCTGCAAGCAGGAGCCAGTACAAGCAGTGTCTTTTCATATTGAATCAATCTAGAGGAGGGGTTTCCCAGCAGCTGTCATCCCCCTTCCTATGCCTTTTGTCTCCTGTATTCTAGGTATTAACGAGGAAGAAGATAGATCTGTAGGTACATTCTCTTTGCACAAAATAGGGCAACCAGATCCTGAAAATATAATAAATGAAAAGTACACAAATATATATTTTTATACTATTTTAAGGCTAAGGGCCAATCCTACTTCAGTTAGACATTGAACTCTTGTGTCAGTTTGGGACATTCTTCCATTGTGATCGTAGATAAGATATGGGGGGGTCTGTGGAGGGGTATTATCAGCAATAAAGCATTTACTAATGCACAGAACACAATGGCTATAAATGGCTGTTTGATTGCTGTGCAGTAAAACCCTTATTGGTACATTTTCTTGCCCACTAACTGCGCCATTCTAGAGCTGGATGTTGTGGAACTGATTTGTGGCTCTGCCAGTTTCACTCTATTGTTCTGTTACAGGAAGGAACAGTGTTTAAAATGTGAAAGAAATGTTATATATTTGGAAGAAATGTTAGATGTATTATATTGTACTGTAGGGCCCAGTGTAATTGTTTCCAGAGTTTGTGTTATATACTGGACAGAGCAGCATAAAGCCTTTGTCAACGTGAAGCCCGTGCCTGGATGCTGGACAGTGCAGCCTGAAGCCCATGCCTGGATGCTGGACAGTGCAGCCTGAAGCCCGTGCCTGGATGCTGGACAGTGCAGCCTGAAGCCCATGCCTGGATGCTGGACAGTGCAGCCTGAAGCCCGTGCCTGGATGCTGGACAGTGCAGCCTGAAGCCCGTGCCTGGATGCTGGACAGTGCAGCCTGAAGCCCGTACCTGGATGCTGGACAGTGCAGCCTGAAGCCCGTGCCTGGATGCTGGACAGTGCAGCCTGAAGCCCGTGCCTGGATGCTGGACAGTGCAGCCTGAAGCCCGTGCCTGGATGCTGGACAGTGCAGCCTGAAGCCCGTGCCTGGATGCTGGACAGTGCAGCCTGAAGCCCGTGCCTGGATGCTGGACAGTGCAGCCTGAAGCCCGTGCCTGGATGCTGGACAGTGCAGCCTGAAGCCCGTGCCTGGATGCTGGACAGTGCAGCCTGAAGCCCGTGCCTGGATGCTGGACAGTGCAGCCTGAAGCCCGTGCCTGGATGCTGGACAGTGCAGCCTGAAGCCTGTGCCTGGATACTGGACAGTGCAGCCTGAAGCCCGTGCCTGGATGCTGGACAGTGCAGCCTGAAGCCTGTGCCTGGATACTGGACAGTGCAGCCTGAAGCCTGGATGCTGGACAGTGCAGGGTGAAGCTCGTGCCTGGATGCTGGACAGTGCAGCCTGAAGCCTGTGCCTGGATGCTGGACAGTGCAGCAGAAAGATGATTTGATATACATTTGTGCAGAGCACTGCACAATACAACAGGTTTGCCTTTGCCTATTGCTCCGGCATTGGGGATTACTTCCATCAGTCACGTCTCAGCTTGTTGCCTGTTTACACCTCGTCCCAAGACACAAACCATAGATACAGCAAAACAAGCCGGGGATCCTGCCCTCAGATCTGGTCTGTACATGAGCACAAACCTCCGGAGACCCTCTACCTGCACCTGTCTGGGCACCAGCAGCTGTCTCCTAGTTGGCCTGGTATAAACTAATAATTTTAATTATCCATCTTGCCGTATGAAACCCGTGGGATTCTGGATGTGGTCACACGCTGCAACTGCTGTATTGGCTCCCAAATCTACATGTCTGTTTGCGGCACAAGCCAGAGGAAAGTGACCCTAGGTCCGTATGACCCACCTATCTTCACTTATCTGGGGTTGGTCCACATTGGACGACAGTCACCATTGCAGGTGGTGATTAAGAATGATACAGGATCTTGTGTCACACATTATATTAGATGGTTGTGTATAAGAAACATCTGTGAGACTTAGTTCTGCTCCAGTTGTGTGAGTTCTACTATCCCCTCCAGCTTGTTACTACGTCTTCTAAAGTTTGGGTGGAAAATACCAGGTACGTAACGTTCCCCATCCTGGTATCTGAACGTCCTGGATATATCCTGATATTGGGCACCCAATCTTGCTTCATCTATGGCTCGACTGCACTTTATGGGTTGTGTGTCCTATGTTAATTAGCTGGCTGCAGGCGGTACTCTTTACACATTGCCTCTCATATCACTTCTCTATAAAATATTGTATTTATGTTGTCTGTATTTCTCCATAACTATATCACATCGGGGCCTCCTTAATCCTCATTTTCATTGAAACAGACACAAATCTAAGTATAATGCAAATGTATTAACACTGCATCGCAGCGGATATCATAACGCAGATATCATAGATATCTGCTGCTTTGCATTTTGTTTCGAAATATTGAGCAGTCCCCTTAGATGTCTATGGGGACTGTCACAATTTAACAAGTAATGAAAGTCCATTTACACATACGCTAATTACGTCAGTTCAGGCACATACAGCTCACGCTGCCGTACATTACTGTATGTGTAATTTTTCAGGTTTGCTGTATGGGGAGAGCATTGTGGTAGAGGGATCTTCTGATCCCTCACCACATCTTACTGCTCTCCTCTCCAGTCACTAGCGCTAAAGGTGGGCACTGCGATACTGACCATACAGGAGAGGGGTCTTCGCATGAACAGCAGTTTTCCATGACTGCTGTTTCTGTGGAAGTTTTTTAATAAATACACACGATCTTTCGAACCTTGTCTTTGCAATAAGGATTGAAAGGGTTCCTCTTAAAAAAGCAACCACGAATAAATAGGGACCATTGGGGCATATTTAATAAAGCACGATAGTGCTTTTAACGGGTAATTAAAGTCCCACAGTGTCCTCCGCAAATTTATTAAGGGGGCATCGCAGCAGATATCGTGGATATCTGCTGCTTTGCATTCCTCTTCGTTTTTGGGAGCAGTCACCATTCAACAGAATGGTGACTGCTCCTGGCCGCAATCTAACAAGTCCCGAAAAAACATTTTTTTCGGGAACTTGTCATGTTAATGTACCAGCTGAAGCTGGCGTACATCATCCGAATTGAGGAAATCTAATGCTGTCAGCTCTGCTCCGGAGAGCAGAGCTGGACAGCGCATGTGTGGAGGGATCACATGATCCCTCCCTGTCACTCACTGCTCTCTCTCTGCAACTATCGTTGCAGAGACAGAGAGGGGATCTGTGTACTGGACATGCGCAATTGAAGAGTGAAGAGAAGACCCGGAGACAGCGCTTCCGAAGAGAGGGGTAAGTATGTTTTTTTTTATCACTGAAACAGCAGTTTTTCGGAACTGCTGTTTCTGTGCAGGGCTGTACATAAATGTGAGAAGTAGTTCAATCCTTATCATTGCGATAAGGATTGAAAACTACTTTTCACTTTATGTGAATAATGATAAATATGCCCCATTGTCTCTTATTGATTTGAATGTAAAAGTCTTGATGAGGTGGACAGTGTGTGAGTAATTCACCTTACAGCCATGTTATCCAAATACCATAGAACTTTGCAATAAATTTGTTTACAAGTAGAATTGTGCTATTGTCTTGTGTCGTTTTTGTCATCAATAACAGAGGTCGTCACACAACATCTGTAGAACCCTACTCCTAGGTCTCCTTCATACCATTCGCTTGAAAAGTGCATTATAAACAATGCAAGTTTCTTGGGTTTGATCCTAGCATTGTAATACGGTTTATAGAATGTAACACGTCCCATTTGTCTTGTAAACACGCAGTGCGCTAATGGATCGTGGAAAGCACCTAAAAATGCCTGTTAGTGTTCATGCAGTTTTACTCATTGTTCCTGCATATATGTGTGAAGGAGCCCTTAATCCCTAGAGATAATATTACATTGTGTGTATCTTTCAGAATTGTGATGCAAACACTTTAAATCTACATCTTTGGCCACATTGAAGGACTTGTGTACTGAGGGCCTCGCATTTAGGAGGCAGTGTGCTAGATTGTAAGCTCTTGCACCCAACCCACAGACTTGCCACAATATATATCTGCACTATATCAGCGGATTGATAAATAGTGGGTAATATTTGTGGATAGAGATGACCTCACTGACTGTGGTGTCTGTTGCAGGCGATCCTGATAACGGGCTCGGATGTTGCGGCTGGATTTTGGTCATTGTATCGTTTTTCTTCATCATCATCACATTTCCCATATCGATATGGATGTCCATCAAGGTGAGGAGCCGATTTCACACTAATATAGACATTACACGTACTTCCTGCATCACTACACGCTAAGGTACACAACATGCCTCCAACACGCGCAGAGTTGAACATATGTGGGCCCGAGTCATTAAGGAGAGCAAAGCATAAAAAAGTTGTAACTTTGCACCTGGGCAAAACCATGTTGTGTTAGAGGGGATGGTACATTTTAAAATGTGGGGACAGATTTATAGTTGGGATAGAGCAGGTCCTAGATCAACTTTAAATTTTAGTGTAAAAATTAGCCACCAATTATTTGTGCGCTAGATGAAAAAACAGCCGGTATTTTCCTTATGTGCAAAATAATAAACTAATTTGCACCCCTTGCATTGTAACATGGTTCGTCCCAGAGAACATTTACTCCTATTTTGGCCTTACTTTCCTTAATGACTCCGACCCATATATGTCTGGAGGTGCTGTGTTCTGCGCGTGAGAGTAGCTGGGCGGATCGGACGCTCCTTGCTGAGTGTTTTGTGGGGTGTAATTATTTAGGTGAGATTTGTGGGGTGGGGGTGTGGCCCTCAGAGAGTCTTTGGATCTGGGATAATATTCGTTTTAGCGTCTTCTAATATAGGGAGTCATTTGCGGGGTTACATTTTGCGCAGCAAACGGAATATGACTTTGTTGATTGACAGCAATACAAAGATAAAATACCCTTTATAGTCCAAGACAACTCCTTGACCATTGTACATGATTAAATCACGTGTAGCTATCACAAGTTCTCCTGTATACTCCCTAACTCTGATCCGGACATTATCCTGTCCATACTAGGCCCTGATTCATTAAGGAAATTAAGTAAAAAAATGGAGTAAATATTCTCCGGGACAAACCATGTTACAATGAAAGGGGTGCAAATTAGTTTATTATTTTGCACATAAGTTAAATACCGGCTGTTTTACATGTAGCACACAAATACTTGATAGCTTTATTTTTACACTGAAATTTAAAGTTGTTCTAGGACATGCCCTACCCCAGCTATAAATCTGTCCCCACATTTTAAATTTAACTCCCCATCCAATGCAACATGGTTTTGCCAAAGTGCAAAGTTACTCTTTTTTTTTTTTTTTTTGCTTTACTTTCCTTAATGAATCAGACCCCTAGGGCTAGATTTGCTAAGCTGCAGGGTTTGAAAAAGTGGGGATGTTGCCTATAGCAACCAATCAGATTCTAGCTGTCATTTTGTAGAAGGTACTAAATGAATGAAAGCTAGAATCTGATTGGTTGCTATAGGCAACATCCCCACTTTTTCAAACCCTGCAGCTTAGTAAATCTAGCCCCTAGTGTCTAAAATAATATTATTTGTATTAAAAATATAATTTTTTTTACATGATAATTTAAGTTATATTTAAAAAAAAATAAATTAAAATTGCCGTCTCGTTGCTCGTCACTGATTCACCTCTGTAATTCTTAATATATTATAACAAGTTGTCCCCCTGGTTTCAGATTGTGAAGGAATACGAACGTGCCATCATTTTCAGGCTGGGGCGTATTCTCCGAGGCGGCGCAAAGGGACCAGGTCAGTTTCTGTTAGATTAACGTATAGTTATCGTTATATCGTTCTATAGTTATCGTTTATTTATAGTTATCATACATAATGTTATGTGATGAGGTCCGAACTTCCAGCCTGATTATAATAGTGATACATTCTATCAATTCAAATGGGAAGTGGAGGCGTTGCCCATAGCAACCAGTCAGATTCTAGTTCTCATTTACCTTGTACATTCTAGAACACGTTAGCTAGAATCTGATTGGTTGCTATGGGCAACGCCTCCACTTTTTCATTCAAGAACTTTTAGTAAATCTTCCCCGTAGTGTGTGAGATTTGTGGTCTATATATTGTCACTTCTTGTTACGTTGTTTGGTTGTGTTGGTCTCTCACCCGTCAAAAAAGTCTCTGTCCCCATAAGTAAACCAGCAGCTATATCCATATATGGTGTATTGAGCCATCTCACCCTGAAATTGTCTCTCTTCAATTAAAAAGTCACCAATCTCTTTGCTGTGACATTCCTGGGCAGCTCGGTAATTTGGAAGCCGGACCCTTTAATCACTGAGCCGCCGTCTTCATTTCCCTCCAGGTCACTGAACTCAGTTATTAACCACATGACTTGTTCTCAGGTATGTTCTTCGTGGTCCCCTGTACGGACAGTTTCATCAAAGTTGACATGAGGACCATCTCGTTCGACATTCCCCCCCAAGAGGTAATTACCCTCCTCCCTGGTTGACGCTCCGGGTATGAAGGACAGAGGGGGTCTGGGAGTTTGCCTGAATAATTAACAGAATGGCGCTAAGGATTTTATTGACTTTAAGAGACAAAACTTCATTAACATCTGGTATCAATTACATCCATTAGCTGAAAACAATCACAGTCAGGAGGATGGACTCGGTTATATCTCTAGTGTCTTCTGTGTCCTTAGGGTAACGCATTTGGCCGAGTTTTACCGAGTTTTTATTTTACATCTTACGGGAAAACTTTGTGTCTTTTCCATTTCCAATTAATCTCCAGAATCTGAAAGATATTTTTTTTAATGTGTCTATTTCACTTTCCCGGAATTAGGTCTGTTGTAAACAAATCCTCGTTTGCTCCTAGAATTAATGGAATGAAAATAGATTTCCATTTTTCCCACCAAGAGCGCTCTTAGCGTTGGTCTCCTGGGGTTTCTGGTGAGGTCGTCGGTATGTGGAAGAGATAAAACGCGGTGAAACTAGTTGCGTCATTTAAAGTGAAGCCGTCACCTACGCACAGTGGTGGAAACCAATTCATGGGCTAAACCAGTATTCACCTTGTCCGTTCACTAGGGGCTTGTGACATGATGCATTTTGTGCCTCCCGCCTCAGTGATGTCACTGGAACCCAGTGAAGTGATTGGTGCATTCTCATAATAGGCAACAGTAACATTTCAGCCCTAATTTTGGACATTTGTACGTCCTCGGTACACTGACACGCGATAGAAGATTGGGGACTATGTAAAAAAAAAAAATCTTACAGGACGTTCTCTGTGTCTCTTCTCAGATCCTAACCAAGGACTCCGTGACCGTTAGCGTGGATGGCGTTGTCTATTACCGAGTTCAGAACGCCACTATGGCTGTGGCTAATATCACTAACGCGGATTCCGCCACCCGCTTGCTGGCTCAGACCACTCTGAGGAACGTGCTGGGGACCAAAAACCTGTCCCAGATCCTCTCCGACAGGGAGGAGATCGCCCACAGCATGCAGGTATGTAGGGGTCTGTGATACCTCCAAAAAATGCTTTAACCTCACTTACACAAGGGCTACAAATGAGTTTGCTTTGTAACAATGTATCACAATTTAATTTGACGAGTTTCTTGTATCACCTTCTGTGACAGCGACGCGTTTCGCTATTGCATGAGTTGAGACAATCTTTAATGAAGCAGTAAACACAGCTGTCAAGGTATAATTATTACTCTTAGTAATACAGCCCATTACCGGGCATCCCGCCATCTGGGTTACATGGATGGAAGAGCTGCAAGTCACGTTCCTTGTTAATATTTCACATCTCTACCTAGGGAACTTTGAGCTGTATCTGTAAACTCTCAAGTGCTCTGGACAAAGTTCTCAGCATGTCAAGTCCCCGGGAGATGTTTACAGTACAATAGAGCAACCATTTGTTGCCGACTGTTTTCCATTTTTCTAGCATCAGTATCACATAAAATAATTATTTTTTGATTGCGATTTGTTGTTCATCTGTAAACATTACGCAAATGAACTTAGAATTAAAAAGAAAAAAATATTTTTTTGTAAAAACATATGTTTGGTAAAGGTAGCCCAACACCTATGGTGGGCATAGGTGTTGGGCTACCGTGTGTAGTCCTGCGATCTCCGACCCCTTTTCCGTTTCCGCAGTGAACAGCAATACAAGAAAAGACATTTCACTCTACGTTTTATGATTTGCAAACATTATTCATTTTTATACTGCCTTCTGGTTGGAAAACAGCATCTAAACGTATTGGTTTGCCTGCACCACTAACAGACAACAACAACAACAACAACAATACTGTTGTAACAAAGTAATGACTTTGACAGTAAGTTGTGTTGTAGGGAAGAGGGGAGGGAGGAGGAGGTAGGAGCTCGGACTGACGTCTTCTCAATCTCACTTCTTACAGCTCAGCTGAAATCTCATATATGCTTATTTCCACACCGCAAGGCAGCAAACAAGTAATCATTAGCAAATCATCATCTCATTTGGGGGATACGAGTCCTAAAATAAAATGGGGGGATTCACTTATAATTAATTCAGGAGTGTGTAACATTTTGTCTTTGTTCTGTAACACACTTGGAAACGGTAAATCTAGATAAGGAAAACAGCCCTCTTATTGCTCTTGTATTACAGTCTTCCCTGGATGTTGCCACAGACGATTGGGGTATCAAGGTGGAGCGTGTAGAGATTAAAGATGTCAAGTTGCCGGTTCAGCTCCAGAGGGCGATGGCCGCAGAAGCGGAGGCCTCTCGGGAGGCAAGAGCCAAGGTAAGCGCTCTACAACCATAACCACATTAGGCTTCAGCTGCATAGACCCTGACGTAACAGACTATTCTCTGTGTCTGTTCCACTCCCTCTGGGGGCACAGAAAGACTCCCGTATGGTCCCTAGAACCACGTAGAGACCCAGGAACATTTAAGTGCTGCTGCCCAGTGTTACTTTCATATAAGGCCCCACATAGAGGCAACAGAGGCTGGTTTTTAATTTCTGCAGCCAGGCAGGGCTTCATAATGCCCTATAGACCTATAGTGTCCTATACTGCTGCCTGTACTATATACTGGCGTACACTGCTGCCTATACTGTATACTGGCGTACACTGCTGCCTATACTGTATACTGCATTTGTGAGACGATTACAGAATTCTCTGTGTTTCCTGATATTGGTGAGAAGCGTTGGTTCTGTGTCTCTCTGTTTCCAGCAGATTCTGGTCCATTAATAGCGATATATATAATGTAGACTTTTCCCCGGTGTACGGGTGATTATACGATTATAATCTAGATTTTTCCTAGATATCTGGATGATTATACAATTAGAATGTAGACATTTCCCTGCTGATCTGATAATTATACCAGTATAATGTAGATATGTCCCCGCTGTTGGGATGATTAGAACGTAGATCCCTGTGCTATTGTTGGGTATAATTCCCTTCTGATTTTTTTATTAGAAAATTGTAGATAAATATTTTTATACAATGAACCATTTACGGTGGATCGTACTGCAGTATAATTGCCTCTGCGTATATATTTGTACCTATTATTTAAATAGAGGCACCGTATTAGACAGCGCTGTACAGAGAATACAACACTCTACATACAGTCTGTCAGTGTCTCCTCGCCTGCAGAGCTCACAATCAATCTGCTATCTGAATGGCTGTAAAGTTTGTGTGGTTGTTTGAGGAAGTCCTGATTCTCTATCTGTCATATGATTGTGTTTTGTTTTTGTGCAATGTTAGGGAAAAGTCAAATTTCCTGTTGCCAAAGTGTCATCCCGGTTGATTGCACAATTTCCTGACATTAACCAGCAGTAATAACGCACCGTATAACCAATAGCCGCAGTCACACTGGTTGTACTTAGCGCTCAGCCAATCGCACAGCATAAATCGAACAAAGAAGGGTCTAGTTGTGTTTTCTGGGTACAATGCAGTAAGACAGATATTAAACATAGGGGGCCCCCAAAGCTATAGGGCAGTAATAATGGTCAAAGCACCCAAGTTATACTATTATATTATAATAATCACATTAGATGCACACAGGACAATGTCTGCAACACGTGAGCAACATGAGACTTAAATACAGTGCGTTTGTTTTTTCCCAACCTGACTTATTATGTAACAGACGGGTCAAGGAGCACAGTGCAAGGATTGTGTAATCTATTCTGCTGTGTCATATGGGACAATATGTTACTTAATATAAAGGCGGTGACAATGCAAGTTTATAAGTAATCCTGTGAGACGGACGGTTGTGGTAGGATGTCTCCATGTACACCAGGGTACGAGGCTGTAGGTCTAGGGCTGGGTACAGGAGGGCAGAATATACATCTATAACATTGTGGGCACAGGTCATTTATTAGGAGATGTCGGCTCTCGTGTACATATAATACTGTGTGTGTGTGTGTGTGTGTGTGTGTGTGTGTGTGTGATAAATGGAAGGAAATCAAACATTGTATTGGCCACAATAACATTTCCTGCTTCTCCAAATGTGTCTACACTCAGCCGTGCAAAGTGCTTCTCAGCCGTGTGTGTGTTCACCGTATTACTGGGCTGTCTCTCTCTCTCTGTGTATTACCGATCAGTCTGTTTGTCTGTCTGCTAAGAGCTTCATAGGCAGCAAAGTGAAGATATTGGACCAGTTACTGCACTTTGCATATAAATACAGTGCAGCAATCACTGTATATTATACTATATTATTTATATAGAATATAATACATAACAATGTATCTTGGGGGACGGCCCCTCTCTCCAGCTTAGGCGTCTAATGTTAGAAAACATTGTCTGTGCGTGCAACAAGTAATCAGATGATACCATGCAATACGCAAGTTCCATCACATAATCCGCTCACTAAGAAGTTCTGCAGCAGCTGTTACCAGACAGATATTGTACATGGTTACTCTAAAGGTGAGATCTATACGGTGCAGCCTGATCAGTCTGTCCCTGGCCCAGCTCACGCTCTCTCCTCCCTGGAGTGTGTCTGTCCCGTGACTGCGCTATTTCTAGCGCCATCCTGCTCGGGCATCGAGCCAGCACACATCTCTCCGGCCTGACACTCTGCTCTAGTTGTTGGGGCAGACTCCGCTTCCAGGAAACTCCCCCTGTACCAACATGTTCATTCACAACCCAATCCTGTACTATCAGCCATTGCCCTAATACCGTTTCCACGGCCTCCATATTTACATAGCGCCACCAATTCCGCAGCGCTGTACAGAGAATATTTGTCAATCACAGATCCTCCCTCTTTGGAGCTTACAGTCTAAGTTCTCTAACAAAGACGCACAAGGGTTAATTTTGTCAGCAGCCAATTAAAAAAAAGCAGGACATTAAATTGTGATATTTTCTACCCCAGGTTATTGCCGCAGAGGGTGAAATGAACGCTTCCCGGGCTCTGAAAGAAGCTTCAATCGTTATCTCAGAGTCCCCGGCCGCCCTGCAGTTGCGCTACCTCCAGACGCTGACCACTATCGCTGCGGAAAAGAATTCCACCATTGTCTTCCCTCTGCCCATAGACATGCTGCAAGGCATTATGGGAAACAGGAAGTAGTTCTCTGTCCTAACCAATAGGCCTTCTGGATGTCAGATGTTCTACCTATATATCAACGTTTATGTATGCCAGAGATTACTACAAGAGCCATAGCAGATCATCTTCTGTTATTTTAGGTAATGTCAAAACGTATAAATAGTTTTGTATTAGACCAGTCACTGTGGGCCACTAGTTGCTAGACCACACATCCCACAATTTTGACAATTGATTGTTATAGCTATAAATTGTTTTTATACTGATCCAGCCAAATAAAAACCTGGAGTTCGCTAGATGCGCAGAATGTCCGACGTCTTGTCCCCCACCATATCGGCCGAGCGCTAGCTCATATCTGGTGTCAGTATGACAAAATCTGATTGGAAGATGGCCAAGTGTGCATGGTCATTGTCCTATAATATGCATGGGGTCCCTTCCATTTTTGGGCCTAATTCTGCCACAGACTACTAGTAAAAAAAATAATAAGTTATTGTGCCCGGCTTCCGTACTCTCAGTAGGCCAAGGTCCATACTTCTAGGGTCACAGGGCGCCTGTCTGACCAGTCAGCAGAAGCCACCGCGGCAGATTTGCGTCTACATGACAGACACAGATGGCGGCTCTGGGTAATTGACATCTGATCCTGCCGCTTTTGAACTAATTACACATTTCCTCACACAATGCTTTATGTCACGTTAGGAGGAGTCTGTTTATGGAGTACATAAAACGGCGCAGAAAATATTTGCTCACAACGCTTACATATAAAAAGCCATAATGGTTTCTGGCGTAAAGACTGTTCCTGTATATCCCCAACTCCCCACAAACCCAGAATGTTTTCATGATTCAGTTTTGTGGACATTTGTTTTTTTAATAACATTTCTATTGCCGCTTTTAAATGAACCGTGGAGCCTTTTATCTCTAAACTTTGGCAAACATATTCTTACTAACACAGATTTTGATATATTTTGGCTAACAATTTTTTTTTACTAGGTTAATAAGAAAACAGATGGTTTTCATGCTTTGTTTTCTATGGAAAAACAAAAACACAATTGTTATTTTGTTGTTGTTGATTGTACTGTAAAGCCAAACTGTATCCAACTTAAATCAATGTGTATTTTGCATAATATTGTATTATGAAATAAACGTTTTCGTCTGTCTTTCATGACGTTTTATCCCAGGAATTTTGCGAGCAGGGTGAACAGTAGTTACTAATACGCCGCTAGTGTCCCCTTTATCCAGGAGAGATGTCGCTATCACAGTCTACGTACCAAGTTCTGTCATTAGTGTGTCTTCTGTTAATATCAAATTGGCTGCAGTGGTTTAAACAGCCCCTTGAACCATTTTAATCAGAAGTGTAAGCAAAATATATTTTCCAATTAATTCTGCAACAATCACCTTAAAAGTAAGTTGCCATTGATTGGTCCCATTAGTCTGGTAAACAACCCCCCTCCCATCGCACATGGTATGATCCTGCTTCTCGGCAAAGTGCCGAGCAATAGGTTCAGAACCAATTGTGCACACAAGGGGGGTGGTTCCCAATTCCTGTTCAAATTAGCTTAAGGACAGACCTGCATTAAAGGCCGATTTGTAAATCCTATAATATTAATCTATTATAACCTTTAAAGTGAATTATGGTGTCTTACTTACATTCAGAGGCCATAGACACAATCTCTTCAAGCTTTATTACTTTCAAAATATCCAAAAGTAAAACCGGAAGGTGTAACAAATGTTTTGGTTATTATTGCACAGCTAGTGGGAAAGGGGGGCTATGAAAAGTCTCTGGAGGGCTAGAGCAATTTTCATAGGCAGTGAAGGCACCAGGTCCACCGAAGGCTCAGCTCAGGAATCACATGTTCAGCTCCGCCAACGCTTTCTCCAGAGGGTCCACATCCCAGAAATCATTGTCCCATCCAAGGAACCAGCCTGTGAACGTGGGGGGCTCGAATCCTTGTTTGATGACAGCAATGGGGGTCCTCTTGTCTCTGTTGGCGGGGTCACTTTCAATGTACTTGGAAGCTGAACAAACAGAAAAAGGTCGGCAGTTATAATCTTTGTTCCAGGATTGGCCAAATTTAGAAAGTGTAGAAATAAGTCACTTGGTTATAAATCTCGGTGGTAAGCGCATTCACGATGGTGGCAAGTCCAACACTCACCGAGACACGTTCCGTCCAAATCCTCAAGATTCCGACCCATTGTTCTGCACGATTGTTCACTATGACGACTTGCAGTATATGCGATGAATTAACATCCCGGCTGCACAGACTGACATTGATGCCGACAGTAATCTTTCTTCTAGGTATTATATAACCGCCCCCTTCTACAAGGGGGCGGTTATAGAATACCTTAAGGCTACATTATGTAAGCCTTACCTAAAAACATTGAAGAGGTGGCGCCTCTTTCAACAGCCCCCTTAAGTGTAAGAAGATTAGTCGGCGTCCACAGACGTCACCCTGTGGTGCCGGCCCGTTCATTCATCGCATGTACTACAAGTCAGTATAGTAAACAATCATGTAGAATAATAAGTCGGACTCCTGAGGATTCGTACTGAACATGTTGCGGTGAGGTGGTGGCTTGCCAGCGTCATGGTTTAGAACCCAACCCTACAAATCTCTGGTAGGTTTAAATATAGGATAATCTCAGTGTTAAAGTACTGATCGAGATAATGGATCGTTTGTAACTGCAGACCTGAAAGGAAAAACAACAGAGTGGCGATAGGGACAATATGTAGCCAATCAGATCTCAGGAGCTGATCTTGTGACCAGTCAAGTTGTGCGATTGCGTTAGTGAGGACAGGGCTAGTGACATGTGAGGAGGGGAATGGTGGCAGCAGGAAGCCACAGACTGAGAGTTATATAGTGGAAGGAACAGGGTCCTCCAGCAGCACAGAGTATATCAGGAGATGAGTGATGTGTTAATGAGGACAGGGCTGCATGTGACAGGGGCAGTGACATGATGTGAGGAGGGGAATGGAAGCAGCAGGAAGCCACAGACTGAGAGTTATATAGTGGAAGGAGTAGGGCCCCCCAGCAGCACAGAGTATATCAGGAGATGAGTGATGTGTTAGTGAGGACAGGGCTGCATGTGACAGGGGCAGTGACATGATGTGAGGAGGGGAATGGTGGCAGCAGGAAGCCACAGACTGAGAGTTATATAGTGGAAGGAGCAGGGTCCCCCAGCAGCACAGAGTATATCAGGAGATGAGTGATGTGCTAGTGAGGACAGGGCTGCATGTGACAGGGGCAGTGACATGATGTGAGGAGGGGAATGGAGGCAGCAGGAAGCCACAGACTGAGAGTTATATAGTGGAAGGAGCAGGGTCCCCCAGCAGCACAGAGTATATCAGGAGACAAGTTGGACAATTTTTTGGGAGGCAGTGACTTATGTTTCAGATTGGGAGCTTCTGCTCCATAAGTGCCTCACCCAGCTGTGCTAATCTGAGTTTCACTGTACTTGGTGCCTGTTCTTACCAATAGCGGTCATCTTCATCCAGTATTTACTAAGACACTCCATAATAATCTGACCAATTTTGATCCAATTACTAACTGGCGTCGGGGTCTCTCTGGGTCAGACACAATGTGGCAGCCTATATAGCACGTGGCCACCCTCACACAAGTCACTCACCGGATGATACGGCTTCTTTCTTCTCTTCCTCTTGTGCGTCGTTACCGATCCAGACAAACACCTGGAAAAAGAAACGTTTTATAGACCACCAGGATTTACCACACTATTAGTTGGCAAGAACAGAGTTGAATGGTTTTAGAAAACACTGAAGTAAACCAGTGCAGATGTCAGCCAACAGGCCATATCTTAAGGATGTCCCAGGTGCAGATTGGTTGGCACCTCTGGTTCTGTGCAAACTAACAACTTAAATGCTCCACGAAGGACTATACATCAGGAAATCACTTCTAGAGCAGTTAGCCAATGAGTGACCAGAGATCTGTTACCATTTGGATCTCACTGGCTTCAATCTCAACGTACCTGATCCCAGGCGTCAAGGAGCATCACGTCATCAGTGGCCAGATCATCCTGCGTGATCTCTCCCGGAACCTCCTCAATCTAAAGAAATATGGGGGAGAGAGAGTAAGAAAAAAAAATGGATAAGGCGTGACCAACAACCTGAATATTTCCAAGGTTTCTTCATTTCTAGGTTTCACTTACAATAAAGCGGCCGGTTTTATTGGAACAGGCAAACAAGCGAGGTGGGTGGGCGTTCAGCTTGTCCTTCAGTCGGCCTGAGGTGCGGTACGGAGCCTTCCCGCCTAGAGCCCCCCAGAAGTCATCTGCAACAGTAACAATGTAAATTAATGCCAGAATGCCCATGTCCACCAATGAGAGCCAACTATATGAACCAATTACCCCTGGTTATAGAGACAGGGTTTAGTCTATGGCAGCACAGAGCAGTACAGTGATAAAACATGTAAAGAACAGGATATAATGGCATGGAACAGCACAGTCTAGGACAGGCCTAGCCAACACCTCTCCAGGTCTTGTCAAACTACAAGTCCCAGCATGCCCTACCAGCTGTCAGCTAGCCGTCTACTGGCAAAGCATGCTGGGATTTGTAGTTTCGCAATACCTGGAGAGCCACAGGTTGCCCAGGACTAGTCAATGGTTTCATAGAGCTGTAAACATTGGAATAGAGCGTCAGTGAGCTACAGATTTGGCACCAGTAAGAGCTGCAGGAACTCCGGAAATTACACCCCTGGTTGATGCACTCGAACGTGGCTTACAAATGAAACACGCCTGCAATATGCAAGTGGATCTCTACAAAACATTGGCTATTAGTTTGCAAATACAGTGCTGGATCCAAGCGATAAATATAATTATGGGATCTGATATATTACGATAAAGCACTAATCTGTGCTGCACTGCGTCCTCTCCCCCTGCCTGCAATGAGGAGGTGGGAGCTGCAGGTGGAGCGGCATTCTGTGAAACGGGTTCACCCACTTACTCCACAAGCACACAAGAAGATAATTCACAAAAGAATTAGCTGATGCCGCTTATGAATGACAGTAATTATAAGACAATAATCAACACAACAGGTCACCTTCTATATTCTTTGGAGACCTCTCCAATCCACAATATCTAAATCCTCCCTACACTGATAGATATGAATTCTGGAACCAGATTAGCTCTAAAATCCACATTTGATCTCACCCATCCAATCAGGTGTCTAACAGGGATTCTGCATCAGGGACTGCTGTGCCAGGGACTATGCTATGCAGTTTGTGTAATAGTTTGTGAAACGCGTTGAGTGCTCCAGGTGGAGAAGTTCCGGCACTATGAACAGACTCACGTTGCACAGGTTTAGGTCTAACAGAAATGAGAATTTACCGGTCTCTCTGCCTTCTGCGATCTGTGACCCAGAGACTCCGAGGACCTTTAATAATTCCTGGGCACCTTTCTTCTCGGGATCGCTAGCGCCCTGTCCGACCCACAGGTAGGTAGCAGAGGGCGTCCTCAGGACAAAGGCGTCATTGGAGTTTAGATTGCCGGCCGTGGCGTCCACCTTGAAGAGACGGAGTTATTAACTCTAAACCTCAGCACACGGCTCTCTCTATCGTTTACATTAAGATTGCTTTAGTCCCCACACTTGGAGGGCGATTATGTAACATGATTTAAGAGACGATTAGAACCTGCTCAAAACTATCACAAGCAAACTATCAATTCACGTATTACGGAAATGAAGATCATTGTCTAAAATTTGAAGATGCCGCTGTATAAATACATATAGTTAACAGGAATCTTTGATTAACAAGTCATTATTTGATGTTTAAATAGAACAAGTATCACTTTCCTTAAAAAAAAAAAAATTGAAAAACTGAGCAAGAATAAAGTATAGGTTACCAGTATTCAGGCATTAAATTTCCGTTTATATTCCATGAAGACTGAGAAATCGCCTCCAGTGTGAGCACAAGAATTTTGCTGTTACAGTAAAGACTCCTTACCTCTACTGCTCTTGAGAACCCAGAAGACGACGCACGGACTTGGAACAGACGTGTGTCCGCATCTGCCGTCTGACCGCCATCTCTAGAAGTGCCCCCTTTGTAGACAATCATCGGTTTCCCACCGAACAGGCTCAACAAGTGAGCGGGTTCCTTACCCTGCACGACTCTGACCTGGAAACAAGGAACAGAGATGATGATTTATAATAAAACGCCCTGGAAATTAGGACCAAGTGTTCTCCAACATCGGCTTCCATCTTTGATGGGATGCTTTTCAGATAAATACACAACACTTATTTAGTACTAGAATCCGGTTTAACACACATGCTGCCTATATCGGAAACCTCAGGACGTTCATAATATTTAAGGGCGCAGACACTTCCTGTTCCTTAAACAGCTACGCACATTGAGACAAGATGCCAACAGCCCATCCACATTCATTAACATCGTATAGACAGTGCCCCTAAATCAGGGTCTACCAACCGGTGGGATCTGTACCCCTAGATTCAATGTTTTACTATTTACCTATTGTAAATTGGGAGACCAAGTGATCGCTTATCTATTTTGAAGCTTTAAAAATTCTCATGGGCCAGTGAGAAGTGAACGGGAAGTTCGTATTTAACATTCAGAGGTCTTTGTGCATCAACACAAACAAAACATGCATTCTCTCATTATACAGGTCGATCATATTTACAGAATTTCGTGTGCGTTCGATCGAAGGATGCGGCACGAAAACACAGACAATACCTGGACCCCAGAATACAGCTTCGTGTTTTAAAATTCTGCTCATCTGACCAGTTCCCTCACAACAATAATCAGAGTCACAAGTTATCATTTAAAGCTTCAACTTCTTTAACGAAACCAGTCAATTAACCAGGTCATCAGGAAATAAAAAAAGAGGAAACATGGAAGAGGGGGTGGGGGGGGGGGGTTGTGTATCAAGTGAAAACAGCGCTGTGGATTGTAGTGGAAACTTCGTATTTACAAGGCGAGCAGAGGACAATATTGTGAGATTAGAGCAGGAGACAGACTTCCAATCCTCACTCAGTGATCACGCACATGACAACACGCATGCTCAAACTCCCGTGTCAAGATGCAAGAGGAGGGGTTTTCGAACGAGCCCCTAATATATGCAAGATACTGGGGGAAGGGAGAAACGCAGTAACGTGCAGTATGTACCTGGGATCTTGAACCCTGTATGGAGAGAAACGTGGAGGAATTTAGAGCAGAACAGAACAGCACGTTCAGGGCGAGACGTGGAGTTAGACCAACGCACTTTAACTTGGCGTCACACGAGATTGCGGCTTGACTTTATCCGATTAAGAAAAATAAAATGAGCAATGGGTCCATCTACAAAACCGCTCACCCCCCAATCAGTGATTCCAGGGTGCAAACTCCTTTACAGTTATTAGATTCCTGTCTGCTGTCCCGTTAAACACAGAAAGTGAAGACATCTCAAAACGGACTATAGAACTGTGCAGCGTCCCAGGGTCACCGGAACGTTATAGGGTCTTCAAGAGAACGAATACTGACTCCTGACAGACATATATCAAGGAAACACTTCTGACTTATTAATTACATCCCAGAGTGTACTCTGTGCCATCAATCCAGATTCAACAAGGAAGTCACAATATAACCTAATCCCCCCTATAGATACACCTCCGATAAGTCTTCATAAATTATATGTAACCAAATCTATTTCCTAAGGGATTGTCAAACAGAGATCTCCTCGTGAATCACCCAGAAATTCATTAACCCTTTCAGTGCTGGATTCTTCTACAACAATTGGTTTCTACTAAGCTCCCTCATTTGAATATTTTTTTTATAGTATGAGGGGGGGAGCAGGGGACACTTGTGACATCTTTTAATTTGCATAATTATGAAAATGTGATCAGCCGTTAGCATTTATTTCTTTAGGAAGTAATTTTCTACAAACTACAGTTAGTAATTATACTCCTGTTGCTCAGTATGTAATGTGTATTTGTGGGGTTATTAGATCGGTCACCCTGAAATTAAGTTGCCGTTCATTACACCTGCCCAATTTATTAATAAGGGGTGGCACACCCCCCCCCCAGATTACCACGGTTCCTGGGATAAGGGTCTCTTATGCCTAGGCTGCCACAGTTACAGACATCCGTGAGGAGTCAGCGTTTCTGGGTGAGGAGGTTCTTGGAGTCGGGGGCAGTGAAGAACAGCGATCTGATAAGAGGACAGAGGGTGAACCCTGACGTAGGTATAGAACACCCTTTATATTGTGTAAAGACCACAATAAGTTGATGTATTACAGTGAATTCAGGATAAGTCACTAACACTGCCCTCCCCATACACACACTTGCGATGACAATATCAGTGTTTACAGAATGTATTGTAGGTCAGTTTATCACACGGTTATCAGTAATCACCTGGACCGGTCCACCACCCTGCTCCTCGTCCAGCTGGGCGCTCAGGAAGGCGGAGGCCGTTATCTCGTCCTTTGTAGAATCCAGCCCTTGCCTGGAATAGAAGAGACATTGTGACCACACCGTCCCGGCCGAGCCGCAATTACACAAACGTGACACAACGAGTAAAACAATCACGGTTCTGTCTGAACTGAAAACTGCAGCAGATTCTACTTCCTACATCGGTGTCTGAGCCGAGAGACCACATGACGCCTCTAAACCTCCCAAAATGTCACTTTCAGCATCTCTGGCTTCTCCCTTTGGTTCAGTGTTTAGCAAAATATTGATGCAATTGTCAAAGGCAGATCATATAACAGATCACTTATTGGTAACATCGGGCCTATATGTAATCATACCCCTCAGATGATGCCCCCCTAATATTGTTGCCGAAGTCCAGCTCCCCTCATTTTGGGGATAATCCCAGCATTCAAAAAAGTATTTCTTACTGGCCACATACTGTACGATTTTGGTATTTCATATGCAATTACTGCTTAACTTGCGCAGTTGTAGACCAATGACCCTCTGATTTGTAGTATCTATAGGAAACAGGGCGTAGACGTTGTCTCAGTGTAGGGTGTGAGCTGATCACATAACCATACCCAGATCCTTCTTTTCAGCCTAGTACCCCCCACTACCGCCACATTCCCGGCTACAGAGATAAATACTGTGCAATGTGACCGGGGGTCTCCTTACCCCCAATAGCAGAGATTAAAATATAAATACTGCAGAGGATGAGAATTATTGCCATTTAATACAAAGCGTGGGAGCAGCCATATTGTGTCGCGTATTACTAAACAGCCATCGTTTGTATTTCAACAAGACAGATAACAATTTGTTCAATTAGTTTTGTATAATAAGGAGAGGGGGGGGGTCTACCTACAAAGTCTTATTTAAACATTTTTTTTTCTCAAGTTCCATATTTTAGAATAGATTTACCAGGTGTAGATAATTTGTCCTTTTTTCCCGCCGTGGCTGTAACTGTATAAAATGATGTAACTGTCTCCACCGTAGAACTGGCCGTAAAGAGATTTGGATACTGGCACTTTCTCCGAAGCTTCAATGCGCCAAATCTGCAAAACAGGAGGAGTCACCCCATGAGGTTAAATACCCCAAAACACAAGAAAAATAAAAAACACAAGAAAAATAAAAAGGGGGGAGGGGCGGGAGGGATTCAAAGTAGGAGGGATTGTGCAACAGTCAGGAAAAAACGTAGCCAAATGTTATGTTTATGTAGACATGTAAATCAGTAAGAAATCTACATAAATCTCAGATAACGGGGCAGCATATTTATTGAAAAAAGGGGTAATTGAAATGTGGGAAGGACTTAGAAATCATTGTAATGCGCTACATAAATAAATGTCGACGATGATAGGTAAATGTTCAGTAAGAAAGCATTAATGTCTGTAAATCTGATTTAATCCAGAAAGTGAATTGAACGGAACGACCAGGCCCCCAAAATGTATTTTTTAAAAAAAAAAAAAAAAAAAAAAAAAAAATGAAAAAAATCCTGTTAAACGTTACTATATTTGGGGATTTGCTGCCCTCTAGTGGATAGGAGGAGAACTGCATTCAATCAAATTTTATTATAAAGAGACTTTAAAAAGGGGATATTTGAAACAAAAAAATAAAAAATAAATTCTCATCTAAAAACCCTTAGGGGGGTATTCAATTGTTCCTCTGGGCGCCGCCGGAACGAGTGCGTTAAAACTATTACCATTTCAGCGAGTAAACTACCGTATTAACGGTTTTTAAGCACAAGTTTACCGTATAAACGGTAATAGTTTTAACACGCTCGTTCCGGTGGCGCCCGGAGGAACAATTGAATACCCCTATTAGTGTCCAATTGGACCCTTGTACAGTTTTACACCAAATTCTATTTTATTGTGAACTTAATATTCTGCCATTAAGCATTGGAACAAGTTGACAGTCTCCACCGATTCCACCTGAATATACTCTTGGAAAATGCAGTTTATCTATATAAAATCGGCACAGATGTTTATAGAGCGATCGTTAGTGGAACCACCCAGTCATCCTCCATGGAGGACCCCAGTCACACAGTCTGACCCCTCTCCCCACCTGTTTCTCTCCGGTACCGTCATCCACCATCCCGTGCTGCGCCGCCATGGCGGTGGAGTCGTGCAACGAGCTGACGTCAAAGGGAACGTTCTCGATCTTGGCAATGTGGTTGGGAATATAGGCCACGCCCATTCCTTCCGTTTGGTCCCTGTCCCGCCAGTTCTTGAAGAACTGTTTGAACATCGGCGTCTCTCCGGTCTCTGGGAGAACTTGTACCTGAAGCGACAGAACACAAGAAAATGGATAAATAAAAAAAGTCCTTATCCCAGGGGCAAGGAGGCTACTCCTAATAAGAGACCACAAGCTCATTGCTGGACACCGCCCACTTAGGCCCTGGACACTAGCAGATTCTATATTGACTGATGCCGGACGGGTTTGGATTTTCCAGGATGCCTTTGACCGATGCCTCAGTCTTCACCCACTGGTGCACCCTTAAGGCAGTCATGAGAGGAGCTGTAATCAGGAAGCCAGTAAGAGGTACAGCTTCTTATGAGTCACAGTGTTACTAGGAGCCAGACATAAACGTACCCCCTTAGATCATAACATAAAAGCAGACCTAGATGCATTGAGCAGGAAAATTAATGAAGTCTCTTTTACAGATTAATAACGCAACAGCTAGACTCAATCCGCGCTTCTATACCTTAGGTAATAGAGCAAGTAAATTAATGCCTTGCAAACTCTGGAAAGAATGTTATCAACCGAATTAAGGTTCTACGTAATGCTCAGGGTTCCCACATCTATAACCCCCTTCCACTATAACAAACAGATTTGCATCCTATTACGAAACCCTATATGACATAAAAGGAGACATATCGCTAATTCACCCATCCACCGAGTCTATTAACGGGTTTCAGACATCTCGCTCCAGTCCGTCTGCTGACGAGGCTGCGGCCTTGTGTTCGGACTGGTCGTCAGAGGTCAAAGGTGCTATAAAATCCATGAAGTGTGGCAGGGCCCTGGGTCCCGATGGCTTTACACGATTTCTATTCCTCCTCCCAGCCCACATTGGCGCCTGTCCTTACCATGTTATTCAATTCGGCTACACAGGACACGTTTCTCCCCGCAGAAATGCTTGAGGCACGAATAACCATTCCCAAGCCAGGTAAAGATCCTTCCCACTGTCATAACTACCGTCCCATAGCGCTCCTGAACTCTGACCTCAAAATCTTTGCTAAACTTATTGCTAACTGGCTAAACCCAATTCTACCCCAATTGATCCATCTGGATCAAGTCTGGTTTGTATCTGGAAGACTGGCGCCAGACAATACACGGAGTGTATTAAACATTGAGACTCACATTGCTAGTTCTGTACCTCTGCCGTTACCACCACTACGACACCGAAAAGGTATTTGATAGGATTCATTGGGATATGGGTCTGCTGTCTTAGAATCCATCAAAGCCAAATGTGGTTTTCTCCAGCCCATCTCCACCTTGTACACTACTCCATCTGCAGGGTCTCCAGCAATGGGTTCCTTCCCTCTTCCTTTCTGATTACTAACGAAGACAGGGCTGTCTCCCCTCTCTCGATTAATCGTTGCATTGGCTACGGAACCCCGGATGCCATTGGTGGGTCCATCATCGGTACCACTCACCACAAAATATGCCCCTTTGGTTTCGTAACAAACAGGAAGTCATTTGCAGAGTCTTCACTGCCTGCACTGTCCCAAATCCTACAGAAGCTATGGGGGTGGCCCTTTCACAAGATTTCTCACAGATCCTAAAGTCACACAGTATTCTCCCCCCCCCCCCCCCCCAGAATACTTCTTTGGTTATTGAGAGCAATTACCTACCGCTCGAGACATTTTTACACACCCAGTTTTTGGTGAGTAAACTACGAAATTTCTTGGCTGGGAAGAGTAGCTTCCCTGAAGATGTTACTTCCGAAGGTCCTGTATTTGTTCTGCTCGGAACTCTTCTAAATAAATTTGACACTATGGCGTTTCAATTTACCCGGCGAAATAAACACCCTAGACTTTCTAGAGATCGAATGTTTCGTTCTAGGTTGAGAGGTGGCCTAGCTACGTCTAAATTGGAAACTTACCAACATGTGGTCTTGCTAGATCAACACAGAGATTGGCAGGCTCCTCCCCCTGTTGGGAGGCTCCTCCCCCTCCCAAGCCTTGGGTTACCATTGAACTTTACAGTTCTCCCCCACTCCCATCTCCCCTTTGGTTAGACAAGCCTAGCAGGCCAATTCCTGTAACTCCCCTCTGGAGTATCAAAGATTCCTTTACTGTTTGGGACAAGATGATGCTCTTCTCTCCAGACTCTTCTCTCGTCCTTTAATCCACCAACCATTGCCCGGTCACTGATTTCAGGTCTCCGCCTAGATTTTTGGACAAGGGGCTGGACAGGACCTTCTGGAGGGTGGGTCACTCCCCCCCATTCTCTCACCTTCAAGCCAAGTACAACATAGCAGCTCGTGAGTTTTACAGATACCTCCAGATTAGACATTGGAGACAATCTAACCTGTCACATCCCCCGCCTGACCCCTCCTTAGTAAGAAGGTCATTCTCTTCCCATGCAGGTGGCATCTCCGTATGGTACCAGACCCTCATGTCCCCTAAGGACTCTCGGGGATATCCCAGTCCAAGCTACTTGGGAATCCGATTTGGGAATTAGTATCTCAGAAGACGAGTGGGACAAAATCTTTCAGAACACCTACAATATGTCCAAATGCATTAATCATTCAGAGATTATAATTAAGTGGATACATCAGATATATTTTACCCCAGATAAGCTACTCAGAATCTGGCCCTCAGTATCAAAAACTATGTTGAAGAGGATGTGGAGATACCGGTACCCCAATGTATATATTTCTGGGCATGTCCCAAAATCAGGTCGTTATTGGCTGAAGTTCTCCATCGGATATCCCAGGTTATCAAATCTAATATCCTACTGTGCCCTGAAATGGCATTACTTCATCTATACCCACTTCAACTCCATAACCATTATTTTATTGGTAATATTGCTACTACAGCAGCATTAGCCCAAAATTGGAGGTCACCCCTTCCTCCGTCCCTTTCCAAAATCATTGATAAAGCGCAACGTAGCTACGAGATGGAAACTGTCAGTTTTAGATACTCCACAGCCGTGTCCTCCCCCTTGATCAAGTGGTTTTCATGGTTCAAATATTACTCAGAACATAGTTACTAACGAAGGGTCCTGTTGGAGTCTAACCTAGTCTCCCTGTATACAATGGTTTGAAACTTTATAAAATGTGCCTCTTAGATATGTTATATCTCTGAACAAGTCTCCTTCCTTTCGGTTCTCATTTTTTGTATGGTGTCTATTATATGTTAACAATGTTAATTATGCAAACCTTGGATATTATTGATTGTAACCAGTATACATTATTTTGTCTGTTTTCTACTACTGTATAAATAAAAATAAACTAAGTTGAAAAATAAATAAGGGACCCACTCAAACTTTTGAATACTGAAGGCTCTTTAAACCTGCAGCGCCATCATGTGGATTCTCTGAACATTGCAGACCATAAACCAGAAAATTGTGCAAACACATGAAGTCATAATTTGCAAATCATATCAGTTTGTGGTTAAGATTTTGTTACATTTCTCCCTTTGAATTATTCCTTAAAAAGTAGAAAAGCCTCCAGTTTACTCCAAAATGGTTTGTTGGGTTCTATATGCACAGTACAAGTCGGGATGTATTATGCACACGAGAGCATTGTTTTGTGGGTTTATAGAAAGCTAAAGTCTATAGTAAACTGTATTCCAAAAGTCTAGAAGAAACCGCAAATTATTTTGCAATATTTTCGAGATAGGAGTTTTTCCGACACATTATTAAAAGTCGTCCATTAGAACCACATGGATATAAACGTATTTGTGTGTATATGTATATTCTCTCCGTTGGACGAATGCTGTACAGGGACAAACGTTTGAGCTTGTAAAAGGTTTTAAGGTTCTATATTCACAGGTCACAACAAGTCTTCTTACCTGAGTTTGTTTCGGATACCCCATCTTGGAGATAAACTCGGTGGCAGTTTTCAAAGCCACTTTCTTTTCTTCCAAGTTGGCCTTTTTACCTGGACAGGAGATAGAAGATGAGCAACACGACAATAGTGCAGAACTCTGCGATGTAGAGACGTATGAAGATTTACAGTCAGATAGGCAATTATCATTGTGGTTCAGGTCTGATATGTACAGTTGATGCAACAATAAGAATCATGAATTAAGTGATAAGTGGCTGCAGGTTCCCCCGGTCTCTCAATGTCACAGCTCCGAACAAAACCCCCCCGGGGTGCTCGATCCCTCTAACTATCCAACAATGATTCGCTCTAACTACATTTCAGTGCTGGATGCTGTTCTCGTTAATATTTATGTGTACATCATTTTAGCTGCGTCAAGCTGTGGTCTGGATTACAAACAGGGAAGGTTGTGGTAATATTCACCAACTCACTAAACATGAATTCAATCAGAAATCCTATCAATGAGCATGTTACATTTCAAACTAGGTAGAGTCTACGCATGACTTAAGGCAAATACTTTCCAAGCAACAGCAACTATCGAAGACCCAAGGAATCACCTGACTGGTTGGATAGGGAGGGGGTCCAATGTCTGTGGGTATACATATATTTATATGGTGAAAGATGCCAACACATAAGGAGCAAAGTTCCTTTATAACGGCCGATATACAGGAAGTACGGATTCACTATACAGAGTTCTGGGGCTGTTCCTGGCTTCTGCATCCAAGCAGGGTTGGGGGTGCAGGCCAGACTTTCCAGGTCTATCAGATTTTATGCCACCTGTCAGTGTACACAGTACGTTGCTCTTAGGCAGCAAATACGTAATCATGTGATGCGGGAAGGAGGGGAATTGGTAGTTATGCATCAGATGCAAAAACAATGTTTATCGCTTATTTCTAAGACAAAGTGCAAGGGAGGTGCAATAATTTAAAAAGAATCCAAAACTCCCCACAACGAGGGTGCAAAATACAAACAAAAAAAAAACAACACGTAGCCTCCTCCTCCCGCTGTGGACAAACCTTTCCATACGAATATCTTTCCATCAGAGCCGTGGTCCAGGATGAAGCAGTCATCAGAATTGAGGGCAGACTGCGTGAACGGGTTTTCATCGGCCACCAGAGACACCGCCATAGATCCACCGCCATTGGAGACCTAGGAATAAAGAGGAAACTAAATAGGTGGCCAGCAATATCAGATGTACAAATAGTAGTGCAAGACCGCCAGGGGCCGAAAGCCTCAAATTTAACGGATTACCATAGTCAGAATATTCAACTAGTGCGTGGATATTATTGTTCCTTTATGAGAATAAGTAGTTTTCTCCATAATAGGAGTTTATTAAAGACACCCCTCAAAAAAAAAAAAAAAAAAACATTTGTAAATCATTTTCCCTACCCCTGCACTATGTTCCAGCTCTCCTTTGCATAGGTAATAATTTAGTAGAATGGGCTAGATGTTCCTATAAAAACAGATGCACAATCCAGTTGGTGTCAGTAGTGGGATAGAATCGGCTGCAGTGTATCTGGTACCATGAATAAAAATAGGACCCTAATCCCAGTACTCTAAACCTATATTATTCTATCGTTTCCATTTTGAGGATCTTTTACGCTTCCTATGAACAAAGAATTATACAGCCACTAAAATCTCAGCTTGTAAGGACTATAAATGGTCGTTAACTTAATTGCAATGCTGTAGATGTGTTGATTAAAGAAAAAGCTATGACAAAAAGAGTAACTGTTACAGCGATACTTTGTTGCAATTACCTTATAAAGCTTCGCAAGTTTCCTATTGGTGGAATCCGCTTTAAGGTCGTCAGACAGTCCCTCCGGCAGATCTGGTTTGTCTCCCAGAACCTGGAACAGAGGAAAGGGTTAATTACTTCCACCTCACAGGGTCCCTTCTGCGCTACTGATGCAGATACACAAACGGCACCGCGCAGTACACGGGGTGGGGTTCGCAAGAAGTGTTATTTCTTCACAAAACTATTGCAGGACACCTGCAGCTCTGCAGCCATTGTTGAACTACATGTCCCAGAAATCCCATGACGTCGGCAGAGACCACATTCCTGACCGCTAACTGCATCTAGCTTTGGTCATCTCATACGGATCGTTCATTCATCCACAGCCCAATGTCCTAAAATGTAACAACGCCAGATACTAGAGGAACCCCCGACAACTGCTGCGGAGCCCGAAGCAGACAGATCTCCCTGACAAATCCGCAGGGGTCGGGGGAAGTTGGAAGCAGCGCTGTCCCAAGGTGCCATCTGCATTGGCGTTTATTGGGGCTTCTTTTCTGGAACTCCCACGATCCATATTAAAATTATTAATAAAGAATATTAACGATGGGTGAAGAGGAATCTAATCAGGGGAGCTGTACAGAGAGTAGATTCTCATACACAGGTTTAGCATCAATAGAAGTGACCAGCAGGTGTCTCACTTCCTGAGCACATCTTATGAGTATAAGTATATATATATATATATATATATATATATATATATATATATATATATATATATATATATATATATATATATATATATATATATATATATATATCTCTATCTATCTATCTTAGTTATGGCTTAACTTTATCATTGGAGTGAGGGGACATTGGGGCTTTTAGGTGCATGAAAAGGTTTTTCCTGGAAACGCACTCTCGCAAACCTAAACAAGGTACAAAAAAAAAATGTCCTATAATAGAAGACAAACCCCCCTCCCGAAATGCACTCGCGTCTATCCCTCAATTATTCTCTACCCACAAAATTAAATCTCATGTGAGCTCAATATTAAGGCACCCAATATGAACTCATGAAGGGACGCCCCTGATCTGCACAGTACGATCGCTGTATGCGGAGCTACAATGCTCCATCGTGTATGATCCCTTCTGGTCTGTAAGATTCTCAGTACCTGTTCCTATTCTGTATAGTAGCACTTCTCTTGTGCTGTATGCTATTCTCAGTATCTGTCCTTATTCTGTATGTACGGATACATGGTACCACTTCTCCTGTACACTGGATGACATTCTGGCGCAGGATTCGCTGCATGCGAGTCCTAGCAGAAGCGTGTTCCTGAGAATTTGTCAGCTGAGGGTCTGTGTACCTAGGAGGGGGGGGGAATTATATGAAGTCTTCACATAAGTGAGGATCAGAGTTCGTACATTATAAATATAAAACCATTGCTGCCTTTAAAAAACAGACGAGGGGGAGAACTGAAAATTCAGTTTTTCACATTGAAATATTCAAGGACGTTTCCTGTAATAGGACCTGACCGCAAGAGGCCAAATCACTTCAAGATGCAGGAATTTCCCCCCAGCCCTGCAGGCACTATTATATTTGGAGTATGTTTGTTAAATCAGCCTCTTAGCGGTCACCCACACGTGGCGAGAACGTTTCAGAACCACCTTCTGTGTTCATCTGTACGTCTCTGGTGTCTCCCTCCTTATCTCTCTATTCGGTGTCTATTTGACCCCATTTTAGGTTTGTATACAGAAGACTGTAAGCCTGTGAGCCAAAGTGTGTTAGAAGCCACTTGGAGATTCAGAGATCACCAGATCTCTGAAGCAACTGGTTTAGTGATGAATCTTTCTGGGAAGGATTCAAAATGTTAAATGACTTGAAAGATTACCAAGCCCACAATGCAATATCAAAGTTTAAAAGATGTCCCTTTTAAAATGTTTTATGTTTAAAAAAAACCAAGTGAAATATTAATAAATCAACATGGACTATATTCCTATAAGAGCGGACTATATTCCTATAAGAGCGGACTATATTCCTATAAGAGCGGACTATATTCCTATAAGAGCGGACTATATTCCTATAAGAGCGGACTATATTCCTATAAGAGCGGACTATATTCCTATAAGAGCGGACTATATTCCTATAAGAGCGGACTATATTTATGTAAGACAACAGGAGATTTGTGGAAGAGAAGTGACCTGAGAATTAACTTACAGGACATAAGCCAGAGATGGAAGTTGGTTTGGACACCGCACATTATACAGACAGCTATGAAACCTACAGACTGCTGGAAGACCAGGGAGCCACACATGATCACTAGTGTGCCCAGTGTATTGCTTGCTGCACCATGCCACATATACAGCTCTCACACAGATAGGTCGCAGAGCGTTAGGGAAGAAATTACGGGAACTCCGTTTCCGGCCGCTGTTAACCCCTCGTATAGCACCCAGGCATTTCTACAGCAACTGAATCATTTGTAGAACAGCACCTGAATCATCTTCTCTCTCTCCATCCCCTCGTCCACCACGTAGACTTTGGCGCGTCCGTGTCGCTCGTTATCCCGGATATCTTTGGCGACACTGGTGGCTTTCAGCTTCTCAAAGCGGTTTGACTTCGATCCGCACCACTGGTAGATTTCCTGCAATCAGCAACGGACAAGATTAATTCTTGGCTGCGATGTCCCCACATAGGACCACGTGTTGCCCATAGCAGCCAATTAGATTCTAGGTAGCATTTATCTAGTACTTTATGGGAAGTGATAGCTAGAATCTGATTGGAGGTGCTGCCCATAGCAACCACTTATCCTTTTCAGAATGTTTGATACATCGACCCCATAGTATCCGATCTAATGGTAACAAATGTATCCGTTCCTATACTCAAAATATTGTCTGGAAGCCTTAGAGCGGCTACGTTCAATCTCTTCTGCCACAGATAGACCAGAGCGATACTGTCTGATCAGCAGAGTTCCTGGTTATATAGGTGGATGGCGGTACCCAGCCAAATACAGACCTCGTACGATTACTGAACATTTTAGATGCAACATTAATATTTTTGTATATTCATCTGTTAATATTTAGATTAGTCAAGTAAAAAAGGAGATAGAAATATTGTTAGTGCTCCGTGGAATATTGAACGGACGGTTTCAGTAACTTGTAGATCTTCTTGCAGGTGATGTACATAGAGTTTAATTAGACATCAGCCAGGAACAGGGATTAGAGACTTGTTGTGAAAGACATGTGTATAACACGCAGTAATTACAGCTTTAGAACAACCTCTAATTAACAACCTGCTGAATTACAGAGAGGAAAACACTTACATCACCCAGATCCAGAATGAAGCAATCTCCTTGGTTGAAGCTGTCCCAGGAGACCTGGACCTCGGTGGCTCTGGCCAAACGGCGTCCTTTCACCTGGAGCAGACGCTGTATATTCACATCGTTGGGAACGACGTGCGTGAAACCGGAAGCTACACCGCCAGCCTGGGAGGAGAGTACAAGACAACATGGAGAACTGCGACACAATAAGCGCATTAGGAGCCTCATATTACTGCTCTGTGCTGCTGGGGAACCTGTTCCTTCTACTATATAACTCTCAGTCTGTGGCTTCCTGCTGCCTCCATTCTCCTCCTCACATCATGTCACTGCCCCTGTCACATGCAGCCCTGTCTCCCATGAGACCAGCATACATCTCCTGAAATACCCTGTGCTGTTGTGACCATAATGATGATCTGATTGGCTACAGGTTATTCTATCCCTATTCACCTCTGGTATATGAAGGCAGAGAGGATTGTTCCGAAAAGAATGACAAATTAGTACTCAAACAAAAACCAATCAGATAAAGCTCCTCCCCCTTCCCCACCAATAAACACTTCGAAAACAGAGTCAGATTACCTTGTATTTGATGCCAGATTTAAAGTAGCCCATGAAGGAGGACGACTCGTACCCTTGTACCTCGCGGTTTTGGATGGGTTTCCCCCCCAGATGATCGTCCATTTGGACCGTGAAGATGGCAGCAGATCCACTTTCATCCTGAGTACACTCATCACCTGCCGGGACAAGCGGGGAAGTCATAACATGTATGAAGACAGGAACACGTTAAGACCAGTCACTGTGTGACGGAATTACCAGACATGCCAAAATAAGAAATCTGTCAAATTTAAAAACACATGTAGAAGACCCCATCTCCTAAACCCATGACATTAAATACCCTACGTAGAATACAAGCTACTTTTCCCTTATCAGCCACTGTTTCCTACGGCGTTTTGGTCTGGGACCCTTTTGATGTACAGAAAACGTTGGCTTCTGCACGATCAAACCTTTTATTAACGTATCTTCAGGATGGAGACACTGAAACGTTTAGAAATAGATTTTTAAATGTTATGATTGGTAGTTTATGTTTGGATTTTATTTTTCTTTATATAAAATGCAGTTTTTATTTCTGGCTTAAACAGTTGGGTAATAATCCCCACGGTTATAACAGATAGTAAACGGTGGACGTCTACTGTACAGCAGACAGAGGAGCAGATGGAGGATTTGTCTGACATCGCCACCCGCAGAGGGTGTATCCGCACAACAGGGGGCAGAAGATTTGGAAAATGCGTGACAATAAAGAGATTAAATACAAGAGGATAACTCAGCAAAGTCGCTCGTCTGGTTTTCCTCCCAACTTAGTCAGGGCTACTGTGATAGATGGATACTGATGCATATGACTATGTACCAAACGCGCTGCGATACCACAACAGATCTCTTGTAACCAGCCCCATAGGGCAGTAGGTGTTGTCTTAGACATACCCAGATACCCTCTATTGATCTTATAAAAATTCCACCAGATCATAATTGTGCGACTAACTTCAGCACAAATGTCAGAGGCGCCAAACATCTGGATCCCATCCAACGTGGTCACCTGTGCGTGGGCACCATTAGACATCACGCAGTCACCTGGTTGGCGCACGATTCGCCACAATATCACGTATAATGCGCTGAACGCAGACAAACGGAGGTCACTGACCCAGCCAGTAGTGCAGGTCGTACTGAAGGTTCCCGGAGCGCTGCTTGATGGTGTTCAGGACGATGTAGGCGTCTCCGGTGAAGAAAGATCCATATTGATTCTTCGGCACGGCCACCAGGTCAAACTTCTCGATCCTCCAAATCTGGAGGCCCGGCTCCCTCCCGGCCTTCTCGAACTCTGGGTGATCAACCACCATTTCTGAATGCTACACGGAGAAAGACAGAGGAAAGGAAGGAAAGGGGGCGTCAGGAAGGTGCGGGGGCTCAAAACTAAATCAAAACCAGCAATAAACAAACAAATATATACATCTCCTTTCTGCTATACAGAATGATACACAGCGTTATACTGTATATTAGCACTGGTGTATATCACTACACGTAACTTATAAGGAGCCATCAGGGAGGACACAGAACGGACATTTGATTTGCAATATCCTTAAAAAGCTGCAATAGAGAAAGGACAGAACTTGTAATACCCGAATTGTGTCACTATCCCCAAATATTCATCCTTAAAGGTCTCTTCAGGTCTCCAGAACTCCTTGTTATATAAATGGGAATAAATGTACGTTCCTTGGAGAAAAGTTTAGGAACTCCCAGGTAATTTCTAAAATCTATTTTATTGCACAGTAGGGAGAACGTTCTTATCTATACAGGTTCCAATCTGAAACAAAAAAAATAAATAATTTTCCTGATCAGAGCCAATTCTCATACAGGGATGCAATTAGCAGATACCAGGCACTATAGCAAGATGGAGGGGTAATGTGCATCTCCTCAACACTCCACAGGCCCAGTGTCTGACACATGCGCAGTGTTTAGAAGAGCACAGCACCCCCCCCCCCCTCTCCATCACTGCCGAGCCCCAGCGCTGCCATGTTCTACACCATCAGGAAACTTTCAGAGTAAGTCATGTGACCCCGTGACATCACTACCTTCCAAATACAACACCTCAGGTTACAGGAAAAAAAAATTATATATATATATATATATATATATTACAGGATACTGCACTGTAAGTTATATGGATGTTAGAAGTCACCGACAGAAGGCTGCACAGTGTGTTTTACAGGTCTCAGAATTCCAAGATGATTGGTAATATCTGTAATAGTTACAGTAGGTTGTGTAATATTCCCTTTTAAATCAAAATGATTCTACTGAACACTGAAGTGATGACATCAGAACGCAATGTTTATACAGATATAAATGTTCTAATACAAAGTGTTACTGTATGTTTACAGGAGTTATATACAAGATGCTGTTCTCAAAGCTTTCCATAGAGCAAGTACCAGAGATGGACAGTAGCCTGTAAAGAGTTAATCAGCTACAATCAGATTAACCCACTATGAGGATTATGGGGAGATTCCAGCCAATGACTGCACATTGCTTTGTGTCAGTAACTAAACCTTCAGGTCTGCATTCCATGTAATACCGCCACCTAGTGTCACACAGAGGTATTACCACCCCACAGGCAGGATAGAACACACAGCAACCTGCTGACACATTGTAACCATTGTGAACGCTGCAGAGCGGAGATTATCTGTACAATGTAACAATTGTCACAGGAAGGGAGACTGAATATAGAGCATTAGAGAACTAAAAATATGCAGCATCAGGGAGATAAAGCAGCTTTCTATGAGGGGGGTGTAATTATAACACACATACAAGTCCTGCATTACATAGATCAGGGCCCAATAAACAGGGTACAGGACATTAATCGTTCTCTGCATTACTATCTATAGGCGGCATCCTCATGATTAGTCCAGCCCACAAACCATCACTGTTTCCGCCATGACACGTTAGGCTGCGTTTGCGCTTTAAGACTTTGTAGCAAAACCAGGACGTCCGAGGACTCCCATAGACACAGAAATAGCCAAAATCCAATAGTCCCCAGAGGAAATTAAGTTTCCAGCACATTGAGGTCAGGGGATACTTAAAACACACAAATACTGAAATAACTGAGTGTTTGGCAATAGTCAAAAAATAGAGTAACCAATAACAGTTTGTTTACTGATTATTTCTTTATGAAAGGGACTATCCATTTAAAAAATAAAAATAAAAATCTCCATGTCTTTCACCCCTGGGAACATCTTCCTCCTCTCAACACTGCAGCCCCCACCACTCAACCCGGGGCCATCATCTCATCCCCTTGGGGCCCTGTCCCCCGACACCCATTTACCAATTCCCAGGATAGAAGGAAAAAACAAAACCCATCACACACTGCCCCAAAGAAAACATCTTTAAAAATAACTGCTATATTAGAATTATAGCTTAGTTTTTAAAGTGGTAACTGCTTTTAAATAGGTTTTGCGTTCCAATTCTTCTACATATTCCAGACAGAGCAAGTGCTTCATACATTGTGAAACTCTAAAAATCATTGGGAGTTTAAAAAAAAAAAAAGTAAAAAAAAAAATTACAAGTTTATTTTAGTTTTTTCAAAATCTGAATCCAGACTCCAGAGTCAGTTTACTGCTCCGTGGGAACAGATCATTGGATAGAGAAGTGCTGCTGTGAAGACATACAGATTAAGAACAGATACAGACGACTGAATACAGAACAGGAAGTTGTACTGTGTAATACCCATTACCTAAAAGCTGTAGAAAGCGGAGAGACAACAACTGCAGTTACAGAAGACCGCCCAGTCCATGTGTTGACTAGTGAGCGGGGGTCACACTCCCGGCAGTGCACCAGTCACACCAAATCCGGCTTGTTCTATATAATCCCGGTCACAATGCTGCTCCCTAACACCGAGGGGGATCATATGATGGCAGTTGTCTGGCGCTCAGTCAGATGGCATCTTCCAACACACGTGGGCAACCCTGATCTAATAACATTCAGCCAGATACTGCTTCTTGGATGGTGAGAAACTTCCCACTGTAGGACAGCTTGGCACAGCACGGCTGGTAACCAAATGGCTTTACTTGGCTAAATATCACACTGCCTCCGCCAGCTTGCCCTCTTCCCATAGAGCATCCCGGTGCCATCTCTTCCCCAGGTAAACCACACACATGCACCCGGCCATCCACATGTAAAAAAAAAAAAAAAAAAAAAAACGTGATTCAGAGCAGGCCACCTACTTATATTGCTCCATGATCCAGTTCTGGCGCTCATGTGCCCATTGTTAGGAGCTTTCGGTGGTGGACAGGCGTCAACATGGGCACCGATTTGTGCTACAGTAGCTCTTCTGTGGGATTGGACCAGACGGGCTATAGCCTTCGCTCCCCATGCTCATCAATGAGCCTTGGGCACCCACCACCCTGTCGCTAGTTGTCCTTCCTTGGACCACTTTTGGTAGGTACTAACCAATACACACCGGCAACACCCCACAAGACCTGCTGTTTTGGAGATGCTCTGACCCAGTCACCTACCATCATAATTTGACCCTTGTCACAGTCGCTCAGATCCTTACACTTGGCTATTTTTCCTGCTTCGAGCACATCAACTTCCAGAACTGACTGTTCACTTGCTGCCTAATATATCCAACCCCTTAACAGATTCCATTGTAACTAGATAAGTGAAGTGAATAACATTGGTTGTCAGTGGTTTAATGTTGTAGCTGATCGGTGTATACATTGCCATATACCAGGCAACACAATGATATGAGGTTACTTGGCCTTTAATTTCACATCCCTGTAAACTAATGTACTAGCAAAAACAATCCAGATGTCTCCCGCTGTGTACACCCACATTACATGTGTCTGGCCTCGTGCCGCTTTCCCTGCGGAGATCTATCTGCCATAATATTATAAACAGTAATTCTACTGAACACCAGGAAATACAACGTATTGTGACTGAGCCTTGTTCCATCACTCACTGTAACTAATGGTTTCACCCTACAGTAGATACAAAGGATCATTTTATAGCTGTTCTTATTCAGCCTCCGTCACCTATTACAGAGTGTTGTGTTTTATTCCAGTTTGTGCTGTAACTCCCGGGATGGGAACAGAGAGTTAATTATACAACACATATGTAACCCATGACACAACGTTTTATATTGGTTTACACTGCAGGCAGCAATACTACATCAATTAGAGAAGGAATCACTAAACCAGAATATATCAGTTCTCGTAAAGAGCTTATATTCAGAAAAGTAGAAGATCACAAGTTAAACTAGCAGAGAAATGATTCGCAATACGATTGGCTCTATGTAGCAGATTATAAAACATTTCTCCTATGCACACCACCTTTTCTGTGTGTAAAGTTGGCCACACAAGTGCCGATATGGTAGTTTTTGATCACACTTGAAAAAGCCACAATCTGATCTGTCTGATCAAATTGTGATTGGATGTGATTTGGCAGACCTGGAATCTTTGAAAAGCCCCTTCCCCAAAATGTCAGTTCTGGAAAGCACAATGTACACAGGGGGTTAGGAGAGAGCACAACCCAAGATACCGATAAACAAGAGCAACAAGATAAAACCAGTGCAAGATTTACTAATAAGCGTCATACACAAGATCCCGTTGTGACAACATTGTACAATCGAGGCGACAGAAGACACCGTACAACGTCATTACAGACCATGTTCAAAACTCACTACGTTTTGAGCTCCTCTCACCTACTCATTTTAATCTCTTACTAGAAAATTGCGTTCATGTCGTCTTTTGATGGGTAAATGACTTTATTCTGTAGAGCACTTAAATGTTATTATTCCAGTAACTTCTCCACATCAAAGGGAAGAATTACTGTTTTCCGAGAGTAAAGACTTGTGACTATTACTCGTGAGACATAAAAGGCTCTAATGTTATTCACAGCTACAGTGGGACCCGTGGCCCCCTCCCCTAAATCATCTATCACTTGTAGTATATACACACCCACAATGTGTACCCCAGGGTGCAGATTAAGGACTAGACTCACTACAATCACGTGACTTCAAATGTGTAAGCATGGCGCAGCCACACCCTGATTATTTCAGTTGGTTTTCTTAATTTGTTTGTTTTTTAAAAATCTTTATTTCATTTATCATTTTACACCCATACTAAAAAAAAAAAAAAAAAAATTTTTTGTTTCTCTTTAATTTTTGTATTAAAATAGAAAGTAGATTTCTTTTTTTTGGACTAGCTTGTGCCTGCCAGGCTCCCCGGCGGTATCTGGAGGCAGATTAAGTGGAGCAGCGCCGGCACGTACACCCCCGAGGACTCCCCTGCGGGTTATAGGACACCAGCAACATGATAGACTGAGGCTATGGGGGCTTATTTTAACTAACTGGTGGCACGTTGTGGTCGTATGAAGCTATAGACATAAAAAGGACGGCTAGGTCTGACTTAGACAGTATTTTGCCATATTGTGTATGTGAAATATTGACATTTCCTGCTCACTATAAAAACAAAATATTTAAACTTTCACCTGGAACAAACAGGGGAAGTCAAGACTTTTCCCACAATCAGCCGTTCATTAGACGGTGTGTAGTGTTAGCAGCTATGAATACATTGCACAATGCAGCAGAGAAACCAGGACAAGAAGGATATTTTGTAGCAGGTTTTATGGAGCTCTGAACTAGGAGGGATTGAAAGACGGGGATTATACTCCTGTACGACCCTTAGTTTACAGCCCCAGATGTATGAAGCGATAAGTCCATTTTTGGGACTTCAGTTGAGGCCTCGCCGACACCTCATTCAACAAACTGATTGGTTCACAGACTCTTGAAATGAATGGCACGAAAGTACCTTGTGACCAATAAAAAGTACTTATTGGTGAACTAGTACTCAGACTATTCATTGTGATAATGCTGCCTCAATTCACTGGGCCTTGCTGACATCAAAGTGCCTCATGCCTCAACGACATCAGAAATTCTTAACATGCTTAATATTCCTTTGACAGTCATGTCTGTAGACATCATCATCTATTTATATAGCGCCACTAATTTCACAGCGCTGTACAGAGAACTCACTCACATCAGTCCCTGCCCCATTGGAGCTTACAGTCTAAAATCCCTAACATGCACACACACACACACACACACAGGGAGAGACTAGGGTCAATTTTTGATAGCAGCCAATTAACCTACCAGTATGTTTTTTTGAATGTGGGAGGAAACTGGAGCACCCGGAGGAAACCCACGCAAACACAGGGAGAACATACAAACTCCACACAGACAAGGCCATGGTCGGGAATCGAACTCATGTCCCCAGTGCTGTGAGGCAGAAGTGCTAACCACTAGGCCACTGTGCTGCCCCAGACAGACATGACTGTCTACAGACAAATTACACCCTTTAGTGTAGTTAATACAGATTATTTATCATATTTATCATGTGGTCTAACAGTTTACAGATAGGGGGGGTAGATCCCATCTATAAGCAAGTTTATAATAAATACATTTATCTACAAATATTCAACAGATTAGAGCTGTCAGATCATTTGTGCTGTTGAGTTGAAAGTAGTTATTACAACAGCGCCACCCAGTGGCCATATAATGGAAATATTTGCACGATAGCAATAACTAAGCATCTCTCGTCCTTGTTCTTTACAGAAGATATTATATAGCTTTATATAATAAGTCGTTTCCAACATACACAGGCAGCCGACTCAGCATGGAAATCAGATCTCCGTCTGCTAGATCCACACACTCCTCCCGGGAAGTTACGCAATGACACATTTTCCATTTCTATATTTAGCGATCAGAGTGGCTGCAGGGCTCAGAGTGTCCGTCATAGGAACAGACAGGAGCCAGATATCTCAGCAAGAAAACCACTAACACTCGTATTACCAGAGAGAGGCTTCTCCTACATCAATCTAATACGATAAATGTGGTCCTAGTATTTAATAACATGATACTGGATGGCGCCAGCTGACCGACAGGGAGAAGTGCTTATATAAATGGTGGCCTGATTGGGCAGCACGGTGGCTCAGTGGTTAGCACTTCTGCCTCACAGCACTGGGGTCATGAGTTCAATTCCTGACCATGGCCTTATCTGTGTGGAGTTTGTATGTTCTCCCCGTGTTTGCGTGGATTTACACCAGGTGCTCCGGTTTCCTCCCACACTCCAAAAACATACTGGTAGGTTAATTGGCTGCTATCAAAATTGACCCGTGTGTGTGTGTGTGTGTGTGTGTGTGTGTTAGGGAATTTAGACTATAAGCTCCAATGTGGCAGGGACGGGTGTGAGTGAGTTCTTTGTACAGCGCTGCGGAATCAGTGGCGCTATATAAATAAATGGTGATGATGATTGGGTCCATGTGATGCTAGTAGGTAACTATAGTGTAATTAGTTTATTTCAAACATGGAGAAAGAGGATGTTGGGAGATAGATCCTGTAAAACTTGTTAAATCTCTTCTGTGCTTGTCCCCCACTTTGGGCACCCAAAATGTTTAGACGATGTTTTAAGTCAGCCTTGCAAAGGCGTCAAATATCAGCGACTTGCAGAACACGCAGATTGATGCATTTACCCCTTGGAATCCAGCAAAATACTCAGATATATCTCTGCTGTATACTTGGCTTTAGACACCAGTTTTAGTGACCTGATGAGCGAGCGATAGAAGGAACACCGATTCCTAAAGCTTCAGATAACACATAACATTTCTCCCATAGTAGAATGATTTCCCCTTTAAAATAAGAATTCTTCATCCATTTGCTATAAACATCTCCTGACTGCCAGAACGTCTGGGGGTGAATCACTCGCTGCAGGCGAACGAGCATTGCTCGGAGAAATAAAACCCAGGAATATTTTCACACAACAATGTAAACAATTTATCGCAACCATATGGACGGTTATATCCGTTCCAGACTCTGTAAAAAGGACAACAAAAAATAAATAAATAAATAAATCCGTAAATCTTAGGATTCTCGGAGCCGCTGAAACGTTTATGCAACAGCAGTTTTTGGGAGGCAAACTAATACTCAGCCATACAATTCATTGATAACTAGCCGCCTCGTGCCTCACACCTCAGAGAGGTCCAGGGGTCCCAATGCCCAAACAGAGAGCAGTGTCATGAATATGCATTTAAAATTCAAAATGGCTGCCTCCACTGTGTGAAGGAGAACGCCGCACTTTAACTAGCAGAGTTATATCAGTATCCTGACGACTGAAAGAGGAAGTCGTTCGTCTGAGCGGCTCGTGTCAGAACAGTTGTTCTCCGTATTTGCCAGACGGTTCTTTTAATTCTTCCTCTTTTTAGAAAAAACAAGATGCTGTGCATTAGGCCGATTATCCATTGGTATTAAAACAAAACACTGTTACTGGCGTTTAAGCGCCAGCTGACGCACAGACAGGACGCAGAGGGAACGCTGCAACCACGGGCGTGAACGGCGGTGGATTTTCAGAGGCTGCATATTTTGGTTATTCCCGTTAGCTAAGTGAACACAAAGTAGAGTTTGATGAGGCATCCAACACTGACCCCTGCCCACCAGTCCCTTATATGGGCTCGCATGCGGTGACACTTAATTGGGGAGGGGGATGATACCAGTGGGACACCGGCATACAGCCTTACAAACAGCCCACAGTACAGATACATTTTTAGTTTAAGAGGACAAACCAATCTAAGTTTGGGGTACAACATGCGCTGTACTGTCACCTTGTATGCATGTGGCATTCACAGTGGTGGAGTTTAACGCCTTCTATAAAAACGCTTTCTATTGGAGATCAGCAAAACATCAGCTGTTTATTTGGGGTGCTGCCAGTTTCTCAGGTGGCATTTGACCCCCTCTATTTATTTAAATTAGTTGGGACATCTGCAACACAACCACTTGCAGAATAGAGTCATCATATCAGCAACAAAATTATATATATATATATATCCACTAATTCCACAGCGCAGAGAACTCACTCATCAGTCCCTGCCCCATCGGAGCTTACAGTCTAAATTCCCTAACACACACACAGACTAGGGTCAATTTTGATAGCAGCCAATTAACCTACCAGTATGTTTTTGGAGTATGGGAGGAAACCGGAGCACCTGGAGGAAACCCACGCAAACACAGGGAGAACATACAAACTCCACACAGATAAGGCCATGGTCAGGAATTGAACTCATGACCCCAGTGCTGTGAGGCAGAAGTGCTAACCACTGAGCCACTCACCCTCAAAGGAAATATAGGAGATTATCCGATTGGCCGAGTGGGACATATCTATCATTACGTTTTCTGTCTTTCCCCGCAGCCAGTATACACCCTGTGTACACACCAGGGAGCTCCCAAATATAGATATAAACAGAGGCTTTGATGGAGTCATTGTTTGACCTGGAGTTTGGCCTACACTGACAAAAGGCAGACATTGTTGGCACAAGGAGTCTGCTATCATCAGAGGATAGAAATAGGTAATGAGGTGGTGGAATCTTACATCCCAATGTACACCCCTATAACTATTTTGCCACAAATACAGAGGGGTTGTAAAATAAACTTTACTTAGATGCCTCAATTTCAATGGGTAGGCTTTTTGTTTTGTTTTTTTTACAGGGACAGTCAGGCACCATTCAGAGCCAAGGCTATAAAAATAATTGCAAATTGAATAAAAAAACAAAAAAAAAAAAAAAAACAAAACGGTGGTACTCCTAGATGCCAGTGCATAACTCAGACAACTTAACAGATCATACTCATGGCAAGATATCTAGCGCCCCCTAGAGTACAGATATATTATATGTACATATATTAAATCATATCCTCAGACAAGGTTAATATTAAATCCCAGACTGCTAGTGGCACCCAAGGAAAGGAGTGCCTATCAGACCACATTTCACAGCTGTGTAAATGAATCATCAACCAAAAGATTTTTAGGATAAGCAAAGATGATTCATTCTGACTCACCCACATATGTTAAACAGGGATATCCTGTTAGGAGGGAGTAACAAACACTTCCCTTGAGGGAACATAAACATTGTTTGTTGGGGGGTCCCCTCATAGTAACGAGTATATTATTTCTTGTTATTAGTTATTTCTAAGGCTCTTAAGGACTGGACAGTAAAAACAGGGAGTTGCAGGATAAACAACATAACATGAAAAGAAAGGGTAGGGCAGAGAGCTTACAATCTAATTGGAGGAAGAAGCGGAGACAGGAAGAGCGAGATTAGCCGATAGTGGAGATTGAGACAGAAGTTAGCGGGTACCAATGTGACTTGGGAGATGCGGACATCCATTAATTAACGGACGTTACCCAAAGATGTTTTTAATAATCTTTGGATGTGGCCAGAACATCTCTCTCCTGATTGCAAGAAAATAACTAGAGAAGCTTAATGTGAATAATGAATAGTGATGCTCCAGGAGTCCAAACAATAGTTTTTATCTTAAACCTATGTTTAAAGAGCATAAAGAGGAACAAAAATGTTGTTACCATTTTAGATTAATACTAAGCATGCAAAGTATTTTATTTATTTAAAAACAAAAACCTTAGTGCAGGCTGCAATTAATTGATCTGAAAGTTTTCTGTGCAGCACTTGACAGTTCCATTGATCTTATAATAAACATGTTTTAATGTATAATACAAATATGTATTTGGACATTGTCATTGCACCTGCCCTCCAGTAGAGGGAGTACATGCTACCCATTCTTCAATACTACTTACATTAATAACCCTGATACTCAGATACTCCCCCTAGTGGAGCACAAATAAGTCAGCAGTCTCTTCTATAGGGAGCAAAATGGTAAAAGGAAAAGTATTAGTTCAGAACCAAAATGTTGGCTTCATAAACTATGCAGCAATCACACAAGAGGTATTGTAGCCCATCAATATATCTCTAGCAAAAATCAGCAACTTAGGAGTCACCTCCCAATAAATTTAACCATCCCTACAAATTAAACATAACATGTCATACTATGCCTTTAATGCAGAGTTTTCCCCAACAGGCCATGTTTTCAGGCTATCCTTAAAGCACATGTGCATGATTCTTTTGCACCTGGTCAGGAATTTTTCCTCTATGTTCCCATAAAACATGACCCACTGGAGTAACGCAAGACACCTGGATTTAATGTTATTACCACAAATCAAACATCATTCTGCACGTTTAAGTTTAATGTAGATATCATATGTGTAGTGACCTAGACACACAAGCATTTGGGCTTAGCAGTTTCTTTTTCCTTTTGAAAGAAGCAGTAAAGGAAATAAAAAAATTAATAAAAGGGACATAGCATAGACTAGTTCGTTGCAAGCTTCATACAAATAAGAGTCTCTTAGCGCTATCCTCAACACACAATAACTGCCCGCAGGTATAGGACAGACATTCTAAACGTGGCAACAACCCCTAATTTTTTCAGTGCGTTGACATCACCCTCTCCGACCAGTGAGGGCCTCAATGTCAGCCGTGACGTTCTCTGCGTTATAAAACAAACTGCTAAATAAAATAAGTGCTGGTGTGTCTAGGTCCTAATACAAGTGGCAAAGTGATCATGCATCACACAAGCTTTGCATACAGGTGTTTGGTGAAAAAAAAAAAAAAAAAAATAGAACACACAATACACTGGATTCTAAACACAATAAACATTATTCCACAAATGTAAGATAAATTAAAAATGCACACACCCGTGGTACACAGCATGCTCCTGCCGCATTGGTGTTCCCCATTTTTTTTATTTTTTTTTTAAACAAAACAAATAATTATTATGGTTTAGCTGTTATTCATGCCAGGCGGTCAGAAATCTCTCCGGGAGGTGTGCGTCTGTGTAAAGCAGTGTTTTCAGTGACTGAATCTTGCCGCTAGCTGGTGATCATCCATCTGCCACTAAACCACTTGGGAGGGGGGACAGACCTACTACAGCAATACAGCAACACAACAAAAACAAAACAAAAAAACAGACTCGCAATTCAGCAGATAAAAAGTCAAAGGTGGATTTTCAAAATTGCTTTTTTTAGGGAAATGTATTTTGTAAACATAGGAAACTAGAAGCGTCCTATTTTTATTTTGATAGGGATATAAAACGTTTTGCAACAATGGGAGAATTAGCTTTTTTTTTTTAGAGTCAAATCCAAGTCTTTCACTTTCTGAAACGAATAATTGTCTAGAATAAGTGGGACACAAAGGCCAGTGGAACAGAGCACTGCCTGCTTGATGTGTTTGGTTTAAATAAAACAGGAAAGAATAAAACACATTAAAGATCAAATAACAAAACATTTGTCTCTCTTTGGTAATAAACCGGAACAACCAGTTTGTGCAAATGGACAAGTATTATCCTAGGGATTATTCTAAATATAAGTCACTTACAGATCTGTTATGAAGACACAGGAAGGGACCAGTTAGACATGCTTTGTGAGGAGGGGGGGATATATAGCTACAGAAGTGAATTAGTGTTACCCATTAGTGCATCTGTTGCAAGCATCACTAATTAGCATTCATTAGTGCTTCAAGACCAACCTATCAGTCCACACATGCTCCAATCTGTATATATTATGTTTATTATTGTCAGATCTTAATCAAACTAAGCTATAGGTCCAGCGATCATCACAGTAAACATTTGAATCTATTCTAAAATGAAATGTAATCAAATATCGCATTTCCTTTGATTATGAAACGATTGTGTGAATATATTTTGGGGTATTGGCTGTTAACAGGTTGTTACCTGACACCAGAGCTGCTCAAACCTAGTCCTCAAAAGCTAGCAACAGGTCATGTTTTCAGGATATCTGTCTACAGAAACAGGTGGGATAATTACTGAGCCAGAAAAATAGATTAAGTTAGCTGTGCAGGATTACAGAAATGCTGAAAACATGAACTGTTGGTAGCTCTTGTAGACTGTGTTTGACTTACACTGATAGATATGGATATGCAGGAGGGGGGGAGGGTCTATTGCAGACCCTGGATGCAGGGATGATTTATAAGGTTTTTTTTTTTTATAGTTTAAACTTTTAAAGTTTTCAATTTGGTGATTCTACCAAAGGAAACGTTTCTTTAGGTAACATTGAATTTTTTTTTCCATGTCCATTAAACAAAATCAGAAAAAAAAAACCTACTTCCCTAATTTTTGCAATGTGGCTTTTTTCAATACCAGAAATGACCCCGTCTAGTTCTCCCCAGTACAGGGATACAACAGGCGTGTACTTTGTCCCGCCAACTGCCGCTGTTCGTACTACTAAAGTCTCGTCCTCACAGATTTCCACCTCCGTGCAATGGGTAAAAGTATTAGATTGTATCAATCTGATGATGAATCCACTGCTGCTCCTGGGAGGTAATCCAGAAAACATGCCCTGCTGAGCAGTAGGCACAAAACTGATAACAGGACATCACCTGACTCATTCTGCCCCGAGATATATTTGTTTCTGTGTTTATCAGTGGCTGAAGTAACCTGCACTAGACATATGAACCTGTTTTACATCATATAATCAAGAATATCTCCAAACTGTCCAAATTTTTGGACCTTGAAAGGGGTGGGGCTTACATGGAAGTGTGCGGGCGTTTCTGGGTGGTTCGAGGTTTGGCACGAGTGAATATCACAACGCGGGTAAGATTCCAGATTGGCAGCGAATGCATGTTTGATATTTTATTATTGTAGTTGATCTTTTATTTATGTTTTATCTTTCGATTTCCCCTGTACTCACTGTTATCAGAGCAGAGTAGGGGCTTTTAAAATGTAGAAATATATTTGGTATTAGGACATTTAATATTATTCTTATAATATTATGTCAATATTTTTATTTTCTCACTTACTGCAAAGTCTCGGACCTGTCATTTAGACACATGTGGGAGTCACGTACACGACTCCTCTGCGATTAGCTGGAATCCATTCTGCGTGCATGCAATCGTTGTAACGGCGGTGCGCGTCTGTGTGTGTACACGTGGCGTTTGTTTCGTGTGCCCAGTTTCAGGTGGCCGGAGTGTAGACATCAGCTGTTATGACGTCTGATTATATGTTCTGAGTATAGCCTCTAAAAGTGTTACAGCTGCTGATGACAGATACAAGGAGCTCTGTGCACAGACGTTGGCGGATGTCAGATAGTCTGATGCCAGCAGCTGCTTCTACTCCGCCCTGCTCATCCAGCTGACAGCCCGAGGACCCGGAATGACACGAGGGGCTGATTCACTAGATAACTTTATAGCTTTGATCACTGGGGAAATTAAACTGACTACAACTGAAGAAACTTTTACACAACTTCTGTTGATGTCAATATTCTCATTTACACGCTGGTTTGCGGCACAAGTTGGGGCAATTGTCGACGTCTCCTCGCTGTCATGTTTAATTTAAGCCAAAACTGTAGATTAACCGGGCAACACTTCAGAAGAAAAAGTTGAATGAATGAAAGGGGTGGTAATAAAGTGGTAGGAGGGTGGACCTTGGAACAGAACTAGTCAGCCTAAGTATAATACCTGACATAAGGCTGTGATACAAACCTCTGATACGTTCTACTACTGCTCGGGAACTTCTATAACTTAACGTGTGTACAGTAAACGGCTTTTTAGAGTGCTGCTCGGTGCTTTTGTGGCTAATTTTGGAAACTGTACTAAAGGGTTAAGGGTCAGCCCCTTCCTGAAAGTGATTCTAGTTTGTGCCTGTTGCAATGTTTGGATGCTGGGTGCATGGGAGCCATGTCTGCAAGTGACGCAATGAAAACAAAGTATGCTGACCACATATCACAGCAGCGTGGCCTGAAAGACAAGACTTAGTGACAGGCCCACACGTGTCTGCTGCTCAGATTACTATTAAAGGCAATATTAGAAGTGGCATCGTACAGACGTCACGAGCGTGATAGCAATAATGTTTTACCGATGCGTGAATAATGCATCTCACTACTTGTCCCTTTCCTGGGCTGCATCACAGAGCTCTCCAGCTGCCGTGGAACTACAAGTCTCAGCACGCTGGCTATTTAATCATGGAGTTCTTGTTGTTCCACAATGGTAAGGGGGTGTGGGGGGCAGTATGGTGGCAACATTATTAAGGGTGACCTTACCAAGACTTCCTGCTGATAAAGTTTACTAATCATCTCTCGCAGCATCACATGTATTAGATAACTACGTTGTTCCCCGTTGTGGTGTTAGGAGCTTGCGTTCTCTGAAGCACAAATGATCCTTTGGGTAAGTGGATTTGGTATCGGTCCCACATCCTGGAGCATCGTGGATGAGATGAGTCACCGACACAAAAGCCTAATTGAAATAATCTCCCTCTCCCTTCCTAGGGGGACCTGTTGGGCAATTATTAGGAATCTTGCTGCAGCTGTTCCACATTTTACAAGCAGCTCTATAATATGTCACAGGCAGCTCTATAATATGTTACACACAGCCACGAAAACTTTTTTTTTTTTTTTTTTTTTTCATTTAGTGAGTGACAACAGAATCTCAGAGACTGAATGTTCTGATAATCTGTGTATTCTGGTCCTAACCTGCGATGCTTTATAATCTTATTTAATCATTTAAGCTTCGTTCATTACCAAGTTTCTAATTTTAGAGTGGTGCAATCTATTGTCATTAAAGTTGTCCCTCGGGGCACATTACAATGTATACAAGTGTGCAATGCAAGACTGGACATGATGATCCTGGAAGCAGGGACAGGCTGACTGTGGTACTCTCTCCCTGCCACGGATTGTACCCCTGTCTGCTGCAAAACTGCTTGTGAAACACAGCTGTCAATCATTCCTGCAGCAGCCATGTCACATCAATGTCCCGAGGCCCTGGGGATTTCCAATCACACATAGTGCCTGCTGGTAGCAGGCCAGGTATGTGAGCTTGCCACATTAATTTGCCCTCAAGCCACAAACCTGCCCTTGTTCCTGTAGTTGTGACATATACACACACATGCATGTAACAAGCTTAGTTTATCAGCTCCTATAGCGTCACACACAGCAGCCACTTTCATGCCTATATATGGAGCAAGTTTCAGTGCATGGGAGAAAGTTGATTTTGTGCAGCGTAAAAGCTTCTTAAAGTCGGAGATTGCAAATAATAAACCATTAGGAATCGGCGCATGTGTCACAAACAGGGGGGGTCTGCATGCGCCCTATACCCCACCCCTGTGCATGCATCAGTCCATGCAGTGACGGCGGAGGATGCTGCTAGATCTGCCCCTGCAGACACCTCCCTGGATGCAGATGTGCCTGGAATTAGGATGTGCCCCCACCCCCTCCCAGGCTCAGAGTCGGTGCATTGAGAGAGGGAGAGAATGACAGTCCTGGAGATGAGCTGGAGAAGTGAAGGCAGCAGGGGGCTGGTGCACTTACCTGATGGGATTCTTCTCTTCACTGCGACTCTGAGCTGAATGCAAGAGAAGGACTGAGATCTGGGCTACAGGCAGGAAGGTTAATCCCCCCCCCTCAGCCACCACCCTAGTGATTCATCCAGTGTAGCGCAGTGCCCCGCCCTGGTGACAGGAGGTACTACACTGTAAGGAGGGGCTGGCTGCGGACAATGGGACAAACAGTTCACATCAAAGCAGAACAATGACTCGGGGAAGTTTAAAGACCTTAATTATGGTACTTCACCTCCTCCTACCTGCAAATCTGCATCAGCAGCACCCTCCAGAGCCTGGCACATAAAATCACCCAGACTGCAACTAGATTTCAGTGCCCGAAATGAATGTATATGTGTGTATATCTATTAATACAAACATTGTAGCAACTGATCACCATGCTATGATAAATATATAAAGTCTGTTATCATAAAAGTACATTTACTATTTATATTATCATAAATATATGTTTACTATTCCTATTATCATCGTCAACTTTTGTTTATGTTATACCCATGTTTATATTTTGCAGCTGATCAGAGAGACTGATATGAATGTATCCTGAGCAGCAATAAGCTCAGGAAGACATCATCATCATCATCATCATCATTTATTTATATAGCGCCACTAATTCCGCAGCGCTGTACAGAGAACTCATTCACATCAGTCCCTGCCCCATTGGAGCTTACAGTCTAAATTCCCTACTATAGACACACACTCACACACAGAGACAGACAGACAGAGAGGGAGAGACTAGGGTCAATTTTTTTTTTTTTTGATTGCAGCCAATTACCCTACCAGTATGTTTTTGGAGTGGTTTATTTAAGGCTATAAAATTACTCTTTTTATCCATTGGACCAGGAATCACACAGAGCAGGATTGTTACCAAGCACAAAGCACTGTATTAATGAAGTGATCAAAATTTATATATCTGCTTTATTAGTCTAAGCTGAACAGACAATACATAGAGATATTACTCAAAGCTGGAAATAAAGAAAGCCCAACTCAGGGAAGGGGCCTCATGACGCGACTCACATTGCTCTCCCGGATGCTATAGTTTAATTATCTACTGATCATGTCAAATGTATTTTGCAACATTATAAAAGCCCCTATATTTATTAAGCAGGTGGGGGAGATCTCTTATTTAGCATGAGGTTTCTATGTCAGATTGCTCTCTGGTGAATTCACCTGTACTTTGCTTTTCATAAAGGTACATCAGATCATTCAACAATTTAACATGTCTTTGGTAGCTCGTTTCCACGACAGTCTATTATACATTTCTGCACATTTGCAATCTTAGATTGTTAGTGAATAGTCATTATGTATTTTATAATGGGCACTTATGCAATAAATTCTATTTTTCTTCTATGTATTAAATAATAAAGTGGTTAGGAATGATATTTTTCAGATTATTAAATGTTTAAATCACTGTTACTACTGATCATAACCTAATATAAACATGCATAGTATAATGATATCATTGACTTCAGATAGTTCAGTTTGTTAGGAACAAGGACTGATCAACGTTAGATATTTAATGAAAATGAGGAACAAAGGTTGAAGTGATTCCTCAATCTCTGATTACGTTTGTTACTTTGGGTGTGAATCACACAAGACAAATAGTCCCTCAATAAACTTTGGATTATACAGAAGTTACCTTGTAGTATTTATTTTTAAACATTTGTTTCTTCCCAGTAAATTCTCTGGAAATAACTAGTTCAAATGAAATCAAGATCAAAACTGGAGCTGCTACTGTGACATATTATGATATAATCTGCAAAACACATGACAAATATTAAAGTGAGGGTTTCCATACATTGCTACAATGCAATAATTAAATTTGTTATTTCTGCCACTGTGGAAGCAATTTGCTCTCTGGCAAAATTGACGCTTTCAGTGAACTAATTTATGTCACAGCAGTCGTTACATGAAAGGGTGAGTCACAAACTCCCCTTTCCACAATTACCGTAACTGTGGGGTCCTATTCCGGAATTCGGAATTACCAATTGTTATTCTACTGGACCATCTCACTGTACCAACAATACAAACCTCGCTGCTTTCATTTCACATACTGATATTGCTCTGGCTGGACGAGGCCGCGGCTCTATGTAGTTACAAACTAATCCAGGCGATGTGTGAACCCTGTACCTGCAAGCGCTTCATTCCTGAGCAAGGTATTAGTACTGAGCATTAGCTGTGAGTACTCCGTTCCTGAGCAACGTATATTAGTACTGAGCATTAGCTGTAAGCGCTTCATTCCTGAGCAAGGTATTAGTACTGAGCACTAGCTGTGAGTACTCCATTCCTGAACATGGTATTAGTACTGAGCACTAGCTGTGAGTACTCCATTCCTGAACATGGTATTAGTACTGAGCATTAGCTGTGAGTACTCCGTTCCTGAGCAACGTATATTAGTACTGAGCATTAGCTGTAAGCGCTTCATTCCTGAGCAAGGTATTAGTACTGAGCATTAGCTGTGAGTACTCCATTCCTGAGCAACGTATATTAGTACTGAGCATTAGCTGTAAGCGCTTCATTCCTGAGCAAGGTATTAGTACTGAGCACTAGCTGTGAGTACTCCATTCCTGAGCAAGGTATTAGTACTGAGCACTAGCTGTGAGTACTCCATTCCTGAGCATGGTATTAGTACTGAGCACTAGCTGTGAGTACTCCATTCCTGAGCATGGTATTAGTACTGAGCACTAGCTGTGAGTACTCCGTTCCTGAGCATGGTATTAGTACTGAGCACTAGCTGTGAGTACTCCGTTCCTGAGCATGGTATTAGTACTGAGCACTAGCTGTGAGTAGTCCGTTCCTGAGCATGGTATTAGTACTGAGCACTAGCTGTGAGTACTCCGTTCCTGAGCATGGTATTAGTACTGAGCACTAGCTGTGAGTACTCCGTTCCTGAGCAAGGTATTAGTACTGAGCACTAGCTGTGAGTACTCCGTTCCTGAGCAAGGTATTAGTACTGAGCACTAGCTGTGAGTACTCCGTTCCTGAGCATGGTATTAGTACTGAGCACTAGCTGTGAGTACTCCGTTCCTGAGCATGGTATTAGTACTGAGCACTAGCTGTGAGTACTCCATTCCTGAGCATGGTATTAGTACTGAGCACTAGCTGTGAGTACTCCGTTCCTGAGCAAGGTATTAGTACTGAGCACTAGCTGTGAGTACTCCGTTCCTGAGCAAGGTATTAGTACTGAGCACTAGCTGTGAGTACTCCGTTCCTGAGCATGGTATTAGTACTGAGCACTAGCTGTGAGTACTCCGTTCCTGAGCAAGGTATTAGTACTGAGCACTAGCTGTGAGTACTCCGTTCCTGAGCATGGTATTAGTACTGAGCACTAGCTGTGAGTAGTCCGTTCCTGAGCATGGTATTAGTACTGAGCACTAGCTGTGAGTAGTCCGTTCCTGAGCAAGGTATTAGTACTGAGCACTAGCTGTGAGTACTCCATTCCTGAGCATGGTATTAGTACTGAGCACTAGCTGTGAGTACTCCGTTCCTGAGCATGGTATTAGTACTGAGCACTAGCTGTGAGTACTCCATTCCTGAGCATGGTATTAGTACTGAGCACTAGCTGTGAGTACTCCATTCCTGAGCATGGTATTAGTACTGAGCACTAGCTGTGAGTACTCCGTTCCTGAGCAAGGTATTAGTACTGAGCACTAGCTGTGAGTACTCCGTTCCTGAGCATGGTATTAGTACTGAGCACTAGCTGTGAGTAGTCCGTTCCTGAGCAAGGTATTAGTACTGAGCACTAGCTGTGAGTAGTCCGTTCCTGAGCAAGGTATTAGTACTGAGCACTAGCTGTGAGTACTCCGTTCCTGAGCAAGGTATTAGTACTGAGCATTAGCTGTGAGTACTCCATTCCTGAGCAAGGTATTAGTACTGAGCATTATTTGGGGTTCTTCAATTCCTGAGGAGAGTATTAATACTGAGCATTAGCTGGGATCAGTCACTTTCATATAGTTAATCTGTTGCTTAACTTTGTCTATGTTACCACCCTCCAACATGTGACCTCTGCTATTGACCGTGACCATTGTGCCCTCTCCAACCCTTGACTTGGCTTATGAACTTGACCATCCTCCCTTCTCAGGTTCCTGACCTCGGCTATTCTTCTGTCTGAATCATCAGACACAGTCTCCAGCAGGTCCTACTCCTGTCTGCAGCATCATAATCGCAGGTAGCACCAGCAGGATGAGTACCCCAGATCTATGAGATATCTGCCACAGGACCCCTACAGTTGTGTTAGATGAGGGGAGGAGACCAGATAAGAGATAAAGAAAAGAGAACAGCGCTGTGTAGATGCAGCTATCTAAAGCCTAATTACATAACTGAAACAACTAAATTAATTAATTTACTGACCCATGAAACTGTCTTAAAATAACAACTTTTAATTTATAACATAATCCACTGTATACCTGATAAGTAAAATACAATCTTAATAAATCCTAAACAGTTTATCGATGAAGTTCTTCTATAAAGCTAAAAGTGTACAAACATATAAAGCTAAAAGTGTACCAACTTATAACAGCCAAGCAGTAGGAATAGGTAGTAATTAGGAAATAAAAGTCCGATAACAGCAAGAGACTCATTGATATTTATCCTACGGAAGATATAAAGTTAGAGCGATAAATCCACTTAGTTGTCAGCTGCCAAGAAAATATTCTCAATTCAAATTAAAGAGCAACATTAACATACAAATATGCTGCTCCTGAAAACATTGCGCTTACAGAATTATCAACACTTGTCGATGTCACGTTCTGCCTCTTACATTCAGGTTATGTAAATAATACTGGTAGCGTTAGTATGCAAATACAGTCTCAGCTGAAATGTAAGTGGTCATCTTACAGAAGAGTTCTGTTCACACTGAGCTGGATCAAGGCTTTAGGGGGCCCGGGTCAGTTAAGGTCAGGGGATCCCTATGGTCTAAAATTAAGAGTATGGAAATGTCGTTAACTTGCTCTGAAAAGCAAAGCTTTATGTCTGCATTGCAGAACTTTGCAATCCCCATATTAAGCTATGGGGAGTACGTTAAGACACGGTAAGTGGGTAATAGCAGGTGAAATCTTTGCCATAAACCCTTCATACATTTTGCGATTGCCATTTTACGGAGAAAGCTGCTGTTTCCTACATATGGCTGACCGTACTTGAATACATAGACCCCTGTATGTTTTTAGCAACTTTTCTACATTATTACATGGCTGTGCTCCAAGACTTAAAATAAATAAGCTCTAATCCATTAATTCAGTAAAATTACTAATTGGTGACGATAAAATAATACATTTTTAGCATTTCTAAAATAGCAGATAATTCATCGGAGCAAAATAGTTCATGAATATCATGTTAATATGAAGATTTAAAAAGATGTTAGAACTAGGAGGATGTTTGCGAATTTAAGTGTGCACATTACACACTCATTGGTGGGAACCAAGGTATAACAAGGTCCAAGGTCTCTAGGTAGGGACGTCCTTCCTCTCCTCCCCTCGCCCACCGCCAGGGCACAGTTACAGCTTCTACCCCGGTCAATAACGCCCTAAATGTATCTTGTACAAATCAGGTGTTACACTAAGGCTCTGAAGCACCTAGGTGTCTCCTGGACTTCAGGGACACTGTTTGTAGGACGCCAGCGGTTTATCCGGATGGGGGTTGGAGTTTCTCCTGGGTGAATATCTCCTATAATGCAATAACTATTTATAAATAGAACTGCTGGAACCACAAAGAAATCGAAACTTTACTGTTTACTTCCTTAAAAAGGCAGTTTATAGGTTGCCAAGAAACAGCAAAACAAACATAAAAGGTATTTATAAAACTATATTTTATGTTTCTCAAAAGGGAGTTTTTATTTATTCTTTAATATAAATTTAATTATACATGAATTTCAGAAACCAGTTTATAAACATTCCACGTCTGCACTTTCAGAGCTTACTCAACAATCTTATAAAGATTTAAAGACTCGTTATATTTAAGTATTAATGCAGCTCTATAAACACCTAATAAAATGCTAAAAAAGTACAAGATTAGTTGGAGGGTGTGTATGAAAAAAACTGCTGCGGAAGGTGCTGTAACCCATAGCAACCTGTCGGATTCTGTCACTTTATAGTGGTTGTTGTGGTGACGCAGAGGAAGCACGACGCCAGCTGGTTAGTGTATCTTGCGTGAAACCGCTCTTTGCGCGCCCCTTGACCTTGGCTTGTGAACTTGACCATCCTCCCTTCTCAGGTTCCTGACCTCGGCTATTCTTCTGTCTGGATCATCAAACACAGTCTCCAGGTCCAGGACAGTGCTCAGCAGGTCTTACTCCTGTCTGCAGCATCATAATTCCAGGTAGCACCAGCAGGATTAGTACCCCAGATCTATGAGATATCTGCCACAGGACACCTACAGTTGAGTTAGATGAGGGGAGGAGACCAGATAAGAAATTAAGAAAAGAGAACAGCGCTCTAACGTAGGCAGAGTACTGTAAGGGTGTGTCTGCGCAATTGTGCACATATGCAGACACATGAACGCCTATCCAGCCCGTATTATTTGCGGGTGATCAGGATCCCGTGCAGAGAGCGGAACTGTTTGTGACTGACCGCTTGTGAATGCTCCATTGTTCTTTTTTTTATTGCACCTTTATATATTATGCTCGTGTGTGTTTAAGCAAATTTTTAAAATATTTTTTCCACGTATGCGTGACAGGGGGCTGTTTATCCTTTATTAGAGAGCTTTTTGAACCTTCATCGGTGCCTGAAAGCGAATACGTATTTTGCAAACAAAACGAACGGCTATAAATTCTTAGGGTCCCAATCTTTGAGTTAACGCAGCCCACGCGGTCCAGCAAGGCTCGGACTAGCCCCCGTTCTTTTCAGCTCTGTGCTGGTGGCCTCTGAGAAGGGGGGGGGGTGCTGTTATTTGCGGGGGGCCCCACCATAGAGGCACCAGTCCTGTTAAGCCCCACCCGTGGTTTGTAGCACTCGGACTGGTTAAGGATTCGGGGAATGAGAAGTCGTTTCACATGTGTTTTGTTTTTTAACCCTTGGATTACTTTTGGACGGAATAAAAGTTTAAAGATTTTAAGGATGGAATTGGGGAGTGTTTACTTACTAGAGAAGGACCTTTTCAACCGTGTTGTGTGTTAATTTGCTATTTGTTTTCTGTTTGCAATTACAGGTTCCAGCAGTCGGTGACAGCCATGGGCAAGGCTGGCACTTGTAGTTCTACAAGCACCAGCATGTCCATGCAGTTAATGGCTGCTACGTCTTGCTGGGACTTGTAGTTCCACAGTAGACTAAATATTTTCAAGGCAATACTAAGCTGAGGCTGGTTCCTTCTACGGCAGGGGGACCCACGCTCTGGGCTTTCCTGTTATCAAAATTATTAGTAAAATATCTATTATTTTGATGCACTGACCTAGAGAGGATCGTGCGAGTTGTGTTCATTTATCTCTAGATGTCCTCGTCCTCTTGACATTAGGAATTTTACGAGCAGAACTCCCAAAACAGACACGTAGAAAGGCGGATTCCTGAGTAATGGACACCCAGCTGTACTCCGCAAAGGGTATATTTTAGAAGTTATTATTTAACGCTGATTACAGAGTACGTTCCCACATTCAGAGGGTGTTTCCAACAGTGTCCTTCTGGCTGAAGGAGCATTTTACAGCTTACTGATTTCATTGTGCCTGTGAGGGACAAGGTGAGAATCAGAGACAGATACAGCGTAAGTTTTATAGTTATATATAAGGTGTGTCACGTAGACTGCCGGATGTCCCAATCACAAGATAAAACCCAATAAATACACTGTCACGTGCTACGAAATACAATGAAACTCTCACGTGTCACAGGCAGTAAATTATTAGATCCTCAGCTACCAGATTCAGGGGCATATTTAATAAAGCACGATAGTGCTTTTAACGGTTAATTAAGGTCCCACAGTGCCCTCCGCAAATTTATTAAGGGGGCATCGCAGCAGATATCATGGATATCTGCTGCTTTGCATTCCTCTTCGTTTTTGGGAGCAGTCACCATTCAACAGAATGGTGACTGCTCCTGGCCGCAATCTAACAAGTCCCGAAAAAACATTTTTTTCGGGAACTTGTCATGTTAATGTACCAGCTGAAGCTGGCGTACATCATCGGAATTGAAGAAATCTAATGCTGTCAGCTCTGCTCCGAAGAGCAGAGCTGGACAGCGCATGTGTGGAGGGATCACATGATCCCTCTCTGTCACTCACAGCTCTCTCTCTGCAACTATCGTTGCAGAGACAGAGAGGGGATCTGTGTGCACATGTCCAGTTCTTGGAACTGGACATGCGCAATTGAAGAATTAGGAGAAGACCCGAAGACAGCGCTTCCGAAGAGGCAGGTAAGTATGATTTTTTTTTTCACAGAAACAGCAGATTATCGGGACTGCTGTTTCTGTACTCCGGTTTTGATAAATTTGAGAAATGAATCAATACTTATCCGTCCGATAAGGATTGATAACCATTTCTCTATTTCAACGATAAATGATAAATGTGCCCCTCAGACTCTGGATCACCAGAGATGTCAATCAGACCCAGTTCATTCAGGAGATACTTTGTAGCACTGACGCAACCTTGGGTTGATTCATTCATTCATGTAAATGACCTCCTTTATGTCCGGTTTAAGGGGTCAGGGAAAACTTGCCTGTAAAGACATTGCCGTTTTAAATCTGCCGCCGAATATAGGTGACTTGCTGAACGCTCAGATTGATACATTTACCCCCTAACATTTGTATTTGGATGCAACAATGTGAATAAGTACATACAAACTGAAGGTACAAACTTAAATATACACCAGCTAGATGCCACTATTTTAATGCTCGGATCTATAATACAAATGGGCTGATGTGTTTCAAATCTGGGACACGTAGCGGGCACACGCACTGTAGTTCCATCCTTGGTTGCTGGGAATTGTAGTTCAACAACAGACCCAGCTGCAAGTTTTCTATCCCTGTCTAGCTATGCAGCAAACGTACTAACGCCGGATCATTGTCCGCTTCACTATCTCCTCCGTACAGTTGGTGTTCTATGAATAGATGTGGTATGTGAGGTATGCTGACTTCTGGAAGACAGGAGAGGCAAATTACAAAGGACAAAACAGCTGCTAACAGCGCAAATGCACCCACTGGGCCTGATTCATCAAAGCTCGGATCCTGAGCGCACGGACCCACGTATTTAGGCTTTGCATCCGCTTGAATTCAACAAAGCACAGATCTCAAGGTGCGTGTGTTACTGATATCGGGGGCAGGTCTGCTGTGCTCTACTACACCGGACGCAGGAGGATGTGTCCAGTACCTATGTGGAGTATAAATTTGCAAAAGAACGTACAGGAAAATAAAAAAAATCTTGCATTGCATCTTGTACTGTTACCTGATAATAATAAAGGCATTAATGTTAAAACAGCAAAAAATACATTTATTAGAATGTTGTTAATGTCTACTGAGCATAAAATACATTGTTACAGTTGCTCCTGACACATTTTATAGTATACATAGGAGACTGTCATCACTACTGATCAGGACTTAGACTAGCCCTGGAGAAAGAGATACGGCAGAAAACGTTTGCGTGCATAAGGTTTAATTTGCACATGGCCGCGAGCGCTTGCGTTTAACACCCCTCTACTGTAAATTCACTACAGCTAAACACCATTCCCAGCCCAGTTCACTCTCCGAAATCGTAGGCTGTAGTAAGCGTCCTTTGCGCTCGCAGGCGCACGGATCAGAACTGCGTTCACGGACGTTTGTGCCAATTCTGGGCATGCTCAGAGTGATTTTGTGCATGATACACTCAAAATCGGCAGATACATGCCTCAATAAATCAGGCCCTCTGTGTACCGACTGCAAAAAGTGTGCCTAGATTTCTGCTGGGGGGCACAGATTTGTGGTGCTGAACGGCCACAGGGATGGAGGAGCAGACGTTTGCACCTATTCACCTTCTATTTTAGATTTGATCCCACTTTAAAGGAATGTTTAAAAGAAATAATAATTATAAATGTTTAAAAGAGTGCAATTAATTTATTTTTCTTGACCTGAGCACCTATATTTCTGGAGTTGTGCAAAAATTAGATTTCATTTTACAGAGCGAGATTACAGAAAGGAAAGAGAAAGTGCGTCTCATGGGGCGTTTGAGTAGGGGCTCACAGCCCTTTATTCTCTGTAAAAGGACTTTAAATTTGAACCAGCTATAAGCTAGACATCTGAGTCTCCTCTTGTCCTTCTAACGGGACAGGGTTTGTACCTTCCAGTGACTCTCTCTGACACACACACGTGTAATAACAAAAATGACAAAATGCTTCATTATTTCAACAAATAATTTTTTCATTCGTTAATGACATTAAAATATTTATTCTTTTATATATTTTTGGAATAATTTTTTTATTTTTTTATTAGTGAAGTCTCGACTGACAGTATCGCGGCACCTGCGCGATCTGACTAGCCGGACACTGCGTGGGCACATCCATGAATCACTCATTTATTAGTAAATTGTGGTAATAATTTATTTTCTATTCCTTTGAAGAGCCGCAATAGAAAATCAGTCTTATTGACGCAGAACGACAAATGGGCCGTAAATTAGGCTAAGCCAAGACGTATGGTAGGAGAAAGTTTGACGTCTTGTCTAGTTAAAGTGTGGTTGTATAGTAGATGGACTTTGAAGTGACGTTTACACTTTGGCCACAGTGAGCTGATCCATCCAGATACATTGTGTGTACACAACATCGCAGCACCGAGTGTCCTTCATAAATGACCTTTTCTTGCTCCGCTTCCACGATGGTGACGAGGGGCTCGTATCCATTGTGCGTTTGGTCATTAGAAAGTCGTAATGATTTCTGTTGGCACATGAAGATACGGGGCTGATGGTTTTGTCAGTCTCAGGCCGTTTTGACCGTAAGGTCTCTCCTCCGACAATATTGGGATCAATAGTTATTCTACTTTAATAGATATTTTTCTTGCCTGTAACAAATGAGATCTCAACCCGTGTTTCATCCTTCGGATGTAAATATTTATATCGCATTGTGTAACTCAATAAAGGCAAATTACCCAGGACATTCCAGTATGTAACAAGAGACTATTGTGTGATCAGACGTACAGAGAATGTTTGAAGAATGTCTGTCTGGCTGCGTTACATTCTCTGTACCGGCTGCGTAATCAGATCACGTCTCTGTGACCTCCGCGGCTCTGAGGATGGATATATCTCCTCTTCTTTCTGATGTTGTTTTTCTAGGTGTCATCATTACCTTTAATCATACTTGACAACTTTTCCTCGTAGGCTTCAGGGAGATCCCAGGGGAGGTGGGCGTGTGGGGTCGGGGCTTGACGAATTGCATCATTTTTGGTCCCGTCCCCTAAACGATTGTCACAATTTTGCCCATTTACAGCAGAGGGCGGGGCTAAGATGACGCGATATTTGCGTCATTAAGCCCCCCCCCATCACTTATCGATTGCAGGGATGAGAACTGAGAGGTTGCCCTGTGCTCCCGGGAGGTCTTCCAGAAATGCGGGAGTCTCCCGGACAATCCGGGAGAGTAGGCAACTATGCGTTAAGGAGAAGCAGCTAATGAATCTCTAGAGACTGAATTGTTTTACATTTCTGTCTCCATTACTGAAGTCATGTTGTCTTACCTGTCAGTCTTTGATTAAATCTTTGTCTCCATGAAAATGGCCACCTCCATAGGCATCAATACATGGACATAGGACACAATTTCTGAACGGTGTCATCATGTCACAGATGGGGAAGCCAACCACGTCTTGTACTGGCTCAGCATCAGGGAGAATGCCAGACTCTTCAGGGAGTGAGGGAGATCACCCCTAGTTCAGGGAGTCTCCCTGACATTCAGGGACAGTTGGCAAGTATGCCTTTAATGCTGGGGCTGGCTGGCAAATTTTAGCCCGGGGGGAAGGGGGACTCGGCTCAGCGGCCTATTAGGAATATTTTAAAGGGAAACAAATTCAGGTATCCCAGTGACCCAGCCCATGGTAGCCTACTACGGGACCGGCCCAGGGGGCAGAAGCCGGGGGGCCCTAGCTCCTGAAGCTTTGGGAAATTTGATAGATTTAAATTGACTGTAGCCCTAATTTGAGATGCTTTTTAACACTATTTAGTAAATAGACAGACACATGGGACACACACATGGAACATACTTGCATACTCACCTCCCGGACACTTGTGGAGGCGGGGCTTAATGGATCAATTGTGACATTAAGCTACGCCCTCGCTATTCAATGCTGTGAATTTCGGCTTTTTTAATATCTAATAGTACCACCGCGCCCTCCCTTCACTGGTCACATAACCTGTCCTCTAGGATCTCCCAGAGGATTGAAGTAGAAGTATACAGAAGTATAACATCCAGCATGCAGAAATGGCTCTCTGGGCCATCTTTTCCATTGGGCACGATGGGCAGCTGCCCGGGGGCCCCACGGGCAAGGGGGCCCCATAGGCATGGCTCTTAATGAGAATAAATAATCCTGCAAAAGAAAAAAACCTGCAAAAAAAACCTACAAGGGTCACTGAGCAAGTACATCTATCTATCTCTATATATTTATATCTGTATCTGTTTACATCTATATTTCTATATCTAGGGGCCCCGATGCACTGCTTTGCCCGGGGGCCCATAATGTTGTTAAGATGGCCCTGCTGGCTCTACCAGTAAAGTACCTGTAATAGATGGTATGAATGGTGTTGGGTAATGAAGTAATACATAGTAGAACTGCTGGTTTGTTCATTATGCTGAGAAATTCCTAAAGTTTTGCCAGAATATCAGTTTCAGGTGAATTAACTTTTATTTTAAAATGTGTCCCTATTACTGAGTTATACAAATGGCAGCCATTTTTCTGGAGGCCGAAATGAACTTAGGCCTATGTAAATAAAATAACTCACTAGGTGACAGTAAGCTCCAATGGGGCAGAGACTGATGTGAATGATAACTACTGTCTGTGCAGGGCTATAAGAGCAACAGCCTGGTGTCCGAACAGAGCTACCAGGACCTGCCTATACGGATGCACAGCACGAACATTTTTATGCAGATTGTACTGAAGGTTATTTACAAAGGTGCAACTTAAAGTAGTATATACTAAAATAGTGAAAAAAGACACCCAAAATGAAAAAGTAAAATCATATTTTCTTTTTACTTGATCCATTAAAAACAAAAATATCCCATAAAAAAGACCCATCTGCGCACTACGGTCAACCGCTAGAAAACGTCCTTCACCGGCAAGCCAATCACGAGCAGGCAGCGTGGGGAAACGCTTGTGATTGGCTGGCTGGTGGAGGGGAGTCCTGGTTACTCTCAGCTATAATAATTCTACCTGTTCACACGGTTTCTCCTCTAACCTAGGTGCATTTGCACAAATGGAGGTGCACACCGACTCCAAAGCTGCATTTGCGCGGTGAAGCGACAATTTCAAACTTACAAAATTCCACCGACACAAAATAATAAGATTAAACCGATTAAAAATAGTTGTTGACAGTTGCAGCCAGGCCCAGATAACGGTTAGCAGTGAAACCAGTCTTTATACAAGCCTTAGAAAATGTTGCATAACAGCAGAACATGAACCTTGCAGAAGGACGAGTGTGGGCTAAGGGAAGAAGGAATCCACTTATTGGCAGCAGGGACTGGAAAAATACTTGTGGGAAAGGATAGAAGAAAAATCTGCAAAAGCAGGACAAGGGAACAGGGATTGTTCTACTGGTTACCACCACTCACTGGTGAGTCAATTCTACACATAATAAAGCACAGCTGCCTCAGAGTAACCATGGCATAGAATTCACCAGACTGTATAGTGTGACTGCCCCCTAGCTGCCACAGTGTGAATAGCATATATTGGTAGACAAAGGAGCAATAAACTGGAATTCATTATAAAATGCTGATTTTCTTGCAGCACATCTGATCTAGTGGTTTCCAGCTGTTTTGTAGATCTAATAGTGATGGGAGTGACACGAATGGTCACTTAGAACAGCGCTTGCTCCTACTTATACATCAAGATTAATAAACAGGATTTTGTTTTGCAGAACCAAATTATTTAAATGAGAACAAGTGAGAGGGCGTTCCATGTTTTGTAGGGGGGCTGCACAGCATTTGCCTCTCTGTTAAAGGACGTGAGGTTTATGGGTACACAGGACGCTTTGAAGGGGAAGCACATTTCTACTCATGTAATAATAGCATGCAAACACAAAAATGTGTAATACACTCCCACAATGAATTTAGGACAATACCAAGCAGTAATAATGAGAAAAGACAAAGCAACATTGCTGTGTGACTGGATCATATAGCTCCACCTAAGCACTTTTTAGCATCGGACCGATATGTACAATGCAGTATCATGCTCTTATTTTCCTGTAGACTGGTATCTTGCAAGCAGTGCCCTCTTACCAGTTTGTTTGTTAATACCCAGTGTTGTTTGACTACTGTGTCTGCAATGAATGTTAAAAATCTATATATATATATATATATATATATATCTATATCTATATATCTATCGCTGCTCCTCACCTTTATATGTGTGTTGTGAAACACTAGGTGGCAGTAAAGAGCTATAACACAACAGATAACTGTACTGAAATGCATTTGATGTAACTATATATTACTATCTATATACAGTATATAGACAAAAGTATTTGGACTCTTGACCATTACACCAACAGGGACTGTAATGACATTGTATTCAAATACATATACTTTAATATGGAGTTGGTCCCCCTTTTGCAGTTATAACAGCTTCCACTCTTCTTGAAAGGCTTTCCACCAGATGTTGGAGTGTTTCTGTGGGAATTTGTGCCCATTCATTCTGTAGAGCATTTATGAGGTCAGGCTGTGATGTTGGACGAGAGGCCTGGCTCGCAATCTCTGTTCCAGTTCATCCCAAAGGTGTTCAATGGGGTTGAGGTCGGGGGTCTGTACGGGCCGGTCAAGTTCTTCCACACCAAACTCATCAAACCATGTCTTTGTAGTCCTTGCTTTGTGCACTGGAGCACAGTCATGTTGGAATAGAAAAAAGCCTTCCCCAAACTGTTGCCACAAAGTTGGAAGCATAGCATTGTCCAAAATTACTTGGTATGCTGAAGCATTAAGATTGCCCTTCACTGGACATAAGGGACCTAGTCCAAACCCTGAGAAACAGCCACGTACCATTATCCCTCCTCCACCAAACTTCACAGTTGGCATAATGCATTCAGGCAGGTAACATTCTCCCGGCATCCGCCAAACCCAGACTCACCCATCTGACTGATAAACAGAGAAGTGTGATTCATCACTTCACAGAACACGTTTCCACTGCTCCACAGTCCAGTGTCAGGGTGCTTTACACCACTCCATCCGACGCTTGGCATTGGTCTTGGTGATGTGAGGCTTACATGCAGCTGCTCGGCCATGGAAACCCATTCCATTAAGCTCCCGCTGCACAGTTTTTGTGCTTACATTAATGCCAGTGGAGGTTCAGAGCTCTTCAGCTATGGAATCAGCAGAGCGTTGGTGACTTTTGCGCACCATGCGCCTTAGCAGTCATTGACCCCGATCTGTCATTTTACGTGGTCTTCCGCTTCGTGGCTGAGTTGCTATTGTTTCTAAATGCTTCCACTTTCTAATAATATTACTTACAATGATCGTGGAATATCCAGCAGGGATGAAATTTCACGAACTGTCTTATTGTAAAGGTAGCATCCTATCACAGTACCACGCATCCTATCACAGTACCACGCATCCTATCACAGTACCACGCATCCTATCACATTACCACGCTGGAAGTCACTGAGATCTTCAGAACGTCCCATTTTGTATCACAAATGTAATGTTTGCAAATGGAGACTGCATGGCTAGGTGCTTGATTTAATACACCTCTGGCAACTGGTCTGATTTAAACACCTCAATTCAATAATTAACAGGTGTGGCCAAATACTTTTGTCCATATAGTGTATATAAAAGGCTAATGCTGCTGCTCACCTATACATGTGTGAAACACTAGGGGGCAGGAAAGAGCTGTAGCACAATAGATAAATAGCTAATATGAACCGCGCTCAAACCTCAAACAACCGCTTGTGTGGTGCATCAAGACGTTAAATTCAAGGTGCCACTCCTTGAGAAAATATAAATAAAACCAGATATAACTGCGCTCACACCATGTGACCTGCATTTTGGACCACTCGTACTCCCACCCCAACCTGAGCTGCTTTTACCTATCGCTGAGCTCTGGAGCCGAGTGCACCGCCCTGAGGGGGTTGTAGCCACTCCCTCTGCTGCATGGCCACGCCCTGTGCACGTTGTCCGAGATTCCCCAAATTAAAACATTAGGAGGTATGCTAGTTAGTAAAGAACAGACAATCATTCTTAAATCTGCTACTGAAACAAGGACGTCATACATATCGAGATTAACTGTACAAAATGCAGCTTCTGTTAAAACCAGCGTATGATTATGTTCACCTAATCTTTACAAAATAGGAAAAAGCTTCATAGTTGTACATGTGAGATCTGAAACGCGTCGCCCCCACGATCAGCTGACTGACACTTATCAAAGGTCACAGGATATTTCAGCTTACATTCAGATAAACAGCTGACATATGAAAGAGTTTGCAGAAATGTCATTCACAGACGTACATTTGTATAATGAGCTTGTGAGCAGGGCCCTCTTACCTCTCTGTCTGTAGTACCCAGTGTTGTTACATTACTGTGTTTGTTCCCAATTGTAACGCGCTACGGAATTTGCTGGTGTTATATAAATAAATGTTGATGATGATGATGGAATGCACAGGCTATATGAGTGTAAGGTAGTTTGTACAGATGCAGGCATCTGCATTGCATTAATTTTAATGTAACCATGGTTAGCACTTCTGCCTCACAGCACTGGGGTAATGAGTTTGATTCCCGACCATGGCCCTATCTGTGTAGAATTTATGTTCTCCCCGTGTTTGCGTGGGTTTCCTCCGGGTGCTCCGGTTTCCTCCCATACTCCAAAACCATTCTAGTTGGTTAATTTTCTGCTGAAAAATTAACCCTAGTCTATAGGGTGTGTGTTATAGGGTATGGACTAATGTGAATGACATATGTTCTCTGTACAGCGCTGCGGAATTGGTGGCGCTATATAAATGATTATATAATCCCCACGCATTTTTAAAAGACATTGGACATAATCTTCCACTCAATGCGTACCACAAAAATACCTTGAAATCATGGCTCACGCCTATTCTCCGCAATCTTTAAGTGCGGAGGAGTCTGTCTTTATTATAATTGTCACTTTTGTGTGTGAAACTTATTATTAATGACAGCACTACGAAACGCGTTTCTCCGTCAAAGTGCAAAATGTGTCTCATCGATTCGTCTGGGTTCAGAAAATGATCTGATTTCAAAATCATGAAAAATCAGGCCGTGTGCCCTCCTCAAAAAATTCTCTACCAGCCTAGGCTGACTTCCACTACAACAGGGTACCTTTATGGGGGTACCGTGCGTGTGTGGGTTGGGGGGCACAAAAACAATTGTGTTCCCTGACACCAGAGATTTCCAGCCCCGCACTGAAAAGCACAAGGGGGACTTCCTGATCTCGATGAGCTGTGTGTCAGACGCCGTCCCCACTGATTCCCTGTCAGACGGGGAACGGACGTCTGACTTCTCTGTCGGCTGCCGCGGGACTCACTTCCGGGTACTCGGGCACAATCGCCCTGTCCTCAGTCCCGTTGCTAGGCAACGGGACGCCGCTTCTCCTTCCTGTGACGCCTCCTTCTCTCCGCCAATCACTGCAGTCAGCCCTCTATTTAAACCTGTCTCTGGCGCCATTAGGGTGCCAGAGTAACAGGTTCATCACCAGTGTTCCTGGCTTCCACACTCCCTCGTTTTTTCCCTGAGTATCCTGCTTCCTGTTTATCGTTGTGACCCGGCTTGGCGACCATTCTCTTTCTCTGTGTGACCCATTCTGTACCGTGACTTCGGCTTGGCGACTACTCTACTGGATTTCCCTTTTGTACCTGATATACCTGATTGCTGTGACCCGGAACCGTCTGACCTCTCTACGCTACACTGGTAACTGGCTAATAGGACCGCGACCTGCGTGCTCTCTGCTGCGAAGTCCAAACCTTGCAGGGGTCCCTGGTGAACACCAGGGGTACGTTAGACTCCGCGCCTGTTTGACCAGTTGCGCTAATACCGGTTGGTGTCTATTTATCTTCAGCCTTCATAGGCCTACAGAGTGACACTGTGAGGGTCGTGGTAATGAAGCAGATTGGGTTCCCTACACTCCGGTGGTCACAGTATAATGGACAGGAGTTTCTGAGACCCCCTTCCCATTATGCCAAAAGAGTAAAATAACAAAATTAAACGCACATACAATTTAAAATAAGTGTTAATTGAATAGTAGTGATGTGTGGGGACTTTGGGTTAGAAAGTGACCCAACACTTTTCAGCTAAGAGCTAGCAATGCCATTTGTTAAGCCGTCCCCATCCATAGAGACAAGCGCCCTGCGCTGACCGGTCTGGAGGAAGTTTTCCCTATGGCAGGGTTTTTATTTAATTTTTTTTTTAAATTTAAACAGAACACTGAGCTTTTTGTCATTTTTACCGGTGGCAATATAGTGTGTGATGGTATTTACAATGCATAAAATAGGTCCCACTAAAAATATAGGGTGGGCTGTTGTCGAATTCAAATCCTTTTGCCGAGTGGGAATGGCCGTACAAAGCAAGGAACATTTTGACTTGCCAGTCGGGGTAGAAATGGACTTTGACAGCTGCATTTTGCACTAGACCAGTGGTTCCCAAACTGTGTACCATGGCTCCCTGGGGTGCCTCAGCGATCCCACAGGGGTGCCACGGACAGGGTTGGTGGTAAGCAAGGCGGGGGACTACTTAGTAATTATATTGGCTTAGGGGTGCCTTGAAAAAATTATGGTGACCCTAAGGGTGCCTCGAACTGAGAAAGTTTGGGATCCGCTGCACTAGACATTAGACATTTCTAAACAGTACATGGTGGGTGCAACGATTAAAAACAAGTTGCAGAAGAAGCATTACAGGACAAATGTACTGCTACCAGGGTGGAAACTAGGGGGGTAGATTTACTATATCTTCTAAAAAGGAAAAGTGGAAGTGTTGCCCATAGCAACCAATCAGATTCTACCTATTATTTATCTGGTTCATTCTAGGAAATGACAGCTAGAATCTGATTGGTTGCTATGGGCAACACCTCCCCATAAGTGCAATACAGCATTTGGATAACATGACATATCCATGTGTGAGGCGTGATCACTGTCCTGCCATTATTCCTCAAGTTGTGTAATGGAAGAACGGGGGAAAAACAAACAATATTGCAAATCTGTTTATGTCTAGCAGAATGAATATGAGTTTTGGTTCATATTTTAATCAAAACATTTAAGTTCCCAACCCAAGGTCAAGAGTCCTGATTTTTTTTGCATCCCTACACTCAGAATTCTGCTTCAGACAACAGTGAAATTAAATTAAAACATGTAGTCTCTCTTTTGAGGTGAGGAGGCTAAAATGAAACCAAAAGACTAGATTTCAAACCACACCTAAATGACCTTTAACAGTCTGGCAGGACAGTAGCTACGACAGTATTAGGCAATATCTGGAAACAAAATAAAAATATAATAAGCCAACTCTAACAATAATAATATATATTACACAATAATAATAAACACTATGCGGATACAAAACTTAAGTACCATCTAGCATAATATTATATTTTAACATTATATAGTTGTTTTTTTTTTAAATTATGCTTGAGATATCCACTCTACTGCGGGGAGGCCTAAATACCTCTCTCCGAGTTCTACTTGTGTTAGAATAAATATTCTATTCTATTATATACAACAGAACAGAGAAAACTTCTAAATTACCTCTTCTTAGAGATTGTAAGGAGCAAATCAGTAGGTTCTCAGAAGGCGTAGATCGTGGAAAGTCACAGATCTCTGCTAGGTAGGAGATAGGTCTACCAGTCAAGCCATCTATGGTTGTAAACAAGTTCAGGTCCAGTCTTTTTCAATATAAAAGCAAGAAGAACCAAGGGGGGGGGGGGGGGGGGAGTCCAGATTATGGTGGCTCAGTGGTTAGCACTTCTGCCTCACAGCACTGGGGTCATGAGTTCAATTCCTGACCATGGCCTTATCTGTGTGGAGTTTGTATGTTCTCCCCGTGTTAGCGTGGGTTTCCTCCGCGTGCTCTGGTTTCCTCCCACACTCCAAAAACATACTAGTAGGCTAATTGGCTGCTATCAAAATTTATCCTAGTAAGTCTGTGTGTATTAGGGAATTTAGACTGTAAGCTCGAATGGGGCAAGGACTGATGTGAGCGAGTTCTCTGTACAGCGCTGCGGAATCAGTGGCGCTATATAAATAAATGGTGATGATGACGATAATTGAATTATTGTATCTTCCGGGTTACCCAGAGTAGAGGCTTCTCCTGACAATATCAAACACCAAAACCAGGGAGGTAACTGCGGCAATGCTTTTATTAGTAACCAAGCATCAGTAAGGGAGGAAAAACAAACCACCAACTGGCACAAATGAATCTAATACAATTATTTAGCAATATCTATCCAGCAGGACTCAGAAGATCTGGTTATACGTCCCATCCGAATGAACTGAGTAATGTCTCTGTGGACTAGAGGATGCTCCCTGGAACATGCACCTAGATTGTTTGAAGGAAATACAACATCCTGGAAAGGACGTTCATATTAATGTCTGCATCCCGAATCGCAAATAATGTGCATGTGTATATTTTATTTATTTTTGTAACCGCAAAAAGAGATGGAAAGTTCTTCTTGCATTTGCTGCAAAATAATTGCCTAAGTATTGTATGTTCTTGGTTTATCTTCCAGTTGAAATGAAAACATTTTGATAGGCCCCGTCTCTTTAACCTGGGATGTATAGAGGCAATGGCTTCAGACTTAGAATAATTCACATTATAGCTCAAAACATCCGACTAGGAATGTAAACTAATTACAGGAAGAGGTATGAGGAGAAGAGTGAGAAGGATGTTGTCAGAGGAATAATTTATATTCTATTTTACTAATTTTATTCCCGTTATGTTTCGATTTTGTTTAATTAAATCTGCAAGAGGTTTAATCGTAAGAGCAAAAGAAGGAGAGGAGCTACAGACAACCCATTTCTAATATGTACGGTTGCAGAAGACCTGTTTATCATCCATTTAGCCCTAGGGTTTATGTACAGAGCTCAACAGCTGTACAGACATCACCACCATATTTCTCCAATGTAACATAAATGGCCACAGGATCCGGTACCTAGCTCAGGAGCTCCGATCCTTACCATGCTTATGTATGAGAGAAATCTTAGCTTTAAGGGATTGTAATGAGGATGTTTTACCTTATTAACTGCATTAAAAAGAATACAGAATTGGGGAACTAATTATTGCTAGAAGGTTTATAATAAGCAGACGAGAATTGTGAGCCAGGGGTCCTACTAAATCAGTGGTCAGGGAACAGGGGTAAATTACCCCAAATGGGGTAAAAATAAAATTCCTGGGGGTAATGCTGCCGATTCACATGCGGTCAGTTGGGTTGTAGACCCTTTTAAATGTGAAATTGCTGTTGTACCAGAAGAGCCTCAAGGGTTGGCAGAGGCACTTCTTGAGCTTCGATGCAATAATGAAGCACGTATTGCATTTGAAAACAAAGCAGATCTGTCATATTTTTGGATGTCAACAACTGCAAAGGGATCAAAATTGCCCATGAGGAGGCAGTCAAAAAGCTGCTGCCTTTTACAACAACCTACCTTTGCGAACGAGGATTTTCCACTCTAACGAACAAAAAACAAAGCAGAGAAATCGATTGGACGCTGTAGACTGTATCCAAATTGCTCTGACATCAAAGTGCCCGAATATTTATGCTCTCGTATCAAAAATGAAGCAACATCATTTCTCCAAAACCTGAAGTTTTGAAGTTGAAGCTTTCAAAGAAATTTTTAATTCCAATAATTAATAATATACGATTTCCTTTCTTTCAAATCAAGGGGGTAACGTTAGTGTATCTAAATATATTTGGGGGTAAAAGGTAAAAAAGTTCCCTGACCCCTGTACTAGATGAAAGGCTCTTTGTAACGTGACCAATCTCTTCTGTTGTAATCTACTTTCCCAGATTCTCTAGGTCTCCAGTCTAGGCAGATGGTAGTTGGAGGAAAAACAGGTAACTGTATGGGATCTGGTGTTAGATTGTAGTTTATAGAATTTTGAAATTCTTTAGAATTTTAACAGGATGCCCCTCTGGCATTTTAGTCGTTGGGCTATTTGTCTGGGCTAGACGAGCTGTCAGTCTATGTGCCAGTAGCCGATAAACTTTATCTCCCTTTTCGTGATATTTCGGAATGAGCCACTTAAATATTCATTCTGTATGGACTGACAAAAGCAAATTTAATTCACCTAACTTTTAATAACTCATTGTGAGTGTATTTAATTAGTGTAGACTTATGTAGAATTTCCATTTTTTGCAAATGGCTTCAGACTCTATTTTTTTAATATGCTCTTGTTTGTGGCAGGAAGCTACTAGAATCTGCCGTGCCCCTCCAAGCTTCTAGAGAGACTTGCCTACAACCGCCTCACACGCTTCCTTTCCGCTAACAACCTGTTGGATCCTCTTCAGTCTGGCTTTCATTCTCAACACTCCACAGAGACTGCGTTGACCAAGGTTGTCAATGATCTGATCACTGGTAAAACTGAACGCCATTACTCTCTCCTAATTCTCCTGGATCTCTCGGCTGCATTTGACACCGTTGACCACTCTCTTCTCCTACAAACGCTGCAATCCCTAGGTCCTTAAGACACTGTTCTATCCTGGTTCTCATCCTACCTCTCTAATCGCTCTTTCACTGTTAATTTCTCTGGATCCACCCCTGCTCCGCTTCCCCTATCAGTTGGAGTTCCACAAGGCTCAGTGCTAGGTCCTCTGCTGTTCTCTATCTACACCACTTCTCTTAGAAATCTAATAAGTTCCTTTGGCTTTCAGTATCATCTCTATGCGGATGATACACAATTTATCTATCCTCTCCTGATCTCTCGACATCTGTGTTGTCTCGTGTAACTGACGGTCTTTCTGCCATTTCATCTTGGATGTCTTCTCGCCAACTCAAACTTAATCTTTCTAAAACAGAGTTAATAATATTCCCACCCACCAACAAGAGCATACCTGACATTTCTATCTCTGTTGATAACATGACCATAAATCCCACCCCACAAGCTCGCTGCCTAGGTGTAATCCTTGACTCACACCTATCTTTTGTTCCCCACATTGACTCTATATCTAAATCATGTTACATACATCTAAAGAACATTTCCAGAATTCGCACATATCTCACGCAAGACACTGCAAAAACCTTAATTCATGCACTTATCATCTCCCGCATTGACTATTGCAATTCCCTCCTTACTGGTCTTCCCAAAAACAGACTTAAACCTCTACAAACTGTTTTGCACGCTGCGGCAAGACTGATTTCCTTGCAAACCGCTATTCCTCTGGTGAATCACTCTGTATGTCTCTACACTGGCTGCCTGTTTTCTACCGAATCCAATATAAAATACTTTTAATAACCTACAAGGCCGTCAACAAAGCTGCACCAACATACATCTCCTCTCTTGTCTCAAAATATCTCCCAACTCGGCAACTCCGTTCTACACAAGATCTGCGTCTCTCATCCACCCTCATTACATCCTCCCATTCCCGGTTACAGGACTTTTTTCGGGCTGCACCCACTCTGTGGAATTCTCTCCCTCGCACAGTAAGACTCTCCTCTGGTCTACAAACTTTCAAGCGTTCTCTGAAAACCTATCTCTTCAGACAAGCTTATAATATTCCTCAGCCACCCTCTTAACCTCGCTACCTTTAGCCTGTTACACAATTTCACACAAGACAACTACCCCCTGACCAACATTGTTGTGTGACGGGATCATTTAGCTTATGAGTCACTTTTACCTTTGCAGTCTGGCTGGGCCAAAATGCAAATTGTAGACTTAACCTCATGTGTCAAACTCCCATTGTCCCATAGATTGTAAGCTTCTGAGCAGGGCCTTCTCACCTCTTTGTCTGTTCTACCCAGTTTGTTTATTAGTTTATTATGTTTGTCCCCAATTGTAAAGCGCTACGTAATATGTTGGCGCTATGTAAATAAATGATGATGATAGAATCAAACGACCTCTAATAATCACTTCATGAGCATCCCAAAGAGTCATTATTCCTAGACTCTTGGCCTTGATTTGAATAAAAATATTATTCAAAAATCTTAGAAAGATGAAGCTTAATATCATGATTATGAAGGGGAGACTCATTTAAATGCAAAGAGAATGAGGAGACAAGGGTGAGGGGCTGCACAGCCTCACGGATACAGACGTGAGATCCGACCAGGTGACTGGAGAAACATGTCAGTAAGTCTGGATCTACTTACTCAACGTAAAAAGATCAGATTAATCCTTGTGTACTGGACCAAAGCCCCTGACGCTAACTCACTGGGGCCCCTGACACTCATTCACTGGGGCCCCTGACACTCACTGGGGCCCCTGACACTAACTCACTGGGGCCCCTGACACTCACTGGGCCCCCTGATGCTAACTCACTGGGGCCTCTGACGCCCAATGACCAGAGCTCCTGATGCTCAGTCACTGGGGCCCCTGACACCCACTCACTGGGGCCCGACACTCACTCCCTGTGGCCCCTGATGTTAATTCACTGGGGTCCCTGACACTCAATGACCAGAGCTCCTGTCGCTCAGTCCCTGGGGCCCCTGACACTCACTCACTGGGGCCCCTGATGCCCAATAACCAGAGCCCCTGACACTCACTCCCTGGGGCCTCTGACGCCCAATGACCAGAGCTCCTGTCGCTCAGTCCCTGGGGCCCCTGACACTCACTCACTGGGGCCCCTGATGCCCAATAACCAGAGCCCCTAACACTCACTCCCTGGGGGCTCTGACGCCCAATGACCAGAGCTCCTGTCGCTCAGTCACTAGGGCCCCTGACACTCACTCACTGTGGCCCCTGATGTTAATTCACTGGGGTCCCTGACACTCAATGACCAGAGCTCCTGTCGCTCAGTCACTAGGGCCCCTGACACTCACTCACTGGGGCCCCTGATGCCCAATAACCAGAGCCCCTGACACTCACTTCCTGTGGCCGCTGATGTTAATTCACTGGGGTTCCTGACACTCACTCACTGTGGCCCCTGACGCTCACTCACTGGGGCCCCTGACGCTCACTGACAGGACGCCGAGTGACTGGAGCGCAGCAGCCAGAGGGTTAATAGTTCAGTGACGTCACGGTTTACCGGCCCGAACCACGTGACAGCCCCATCTGCGTCTCGTGACCGTGCTCGTGCGCAGCCTGCTTCTGCTGCGGTTGGAGCGCGCGCCCGAGCAGAGCGCCCCGCCCACCCTCGGACCCCTTGGGAGCGCGCCGGGAAACCCTGTGCAAGCGCCGCCGCCATCTTGGAGAGAGAGAGGGAGGAAGAGAGAAATCCGGAGGAACTGACAGGGAACGGCGCACACCCAGCGGCCTCTGTACCGACACTGACACAGCGGCTGCCGGCCCGTCCTCTCCGTCACTGCGGCCTGACAGGTGAGGGTGTCCCCGGGCGATGTGTTCCTCCTCCGTGTACCGGCCCGGTCCTCGGTGTAATGTCCCTGACCCGGCCTTAGCTCCATGTCTGTCACCGTACCTCATTATTATCTACCTGCTCCCCAACATGGCCGCCATCATCCAGACTGGGTGATATCACCTCAGTATAATGTACCTGTACCCCCAACCTGGTGATATCCCCTCAGTATAATGTACCTGTACCCCCAACCTGGTGATATCCCCTCAGTATAATGTACCTGTACCCCCAACCTGGTGATATCCCCTCAGTATAATGTACCTGTACCCCCAACCTGGTGATATCACCTCAGTATAATGTACCTGTACCCCCAACCTGGTGATATCCCCTCAGTATAATGTACCTGTACCCCCAACCTGGTGATATCACCTCAGTATAATGTACCTGTACCCCAACCTGGTGATATCACCTCAGTATAATGTACATGTACCCCCAACCTGGTGATATCCCCTCAGTATAATGTACATGTACCCCCAACCTGGTGATATCACCTCAGTATAATGTACCTGTACCCCCAACCTGGTGATATCCCCTCAGTATAATGTACCTGTACCCCCAACCTGGTGATATCACCTCAGTATAATGTACCTGTACCCCCAACCTGGTGATATCCCCTCAGTATAATGTACCTGTACCCCAACCTGGTGATATCACCTCAGTATAATGTACCTGTACCCCCAACCTGGTGATATCCCCTCAGTATAATGTACATGTACCCCCAACCTGGTGATATCACCTCAGTATAATGTACCTGTACCCCCAACCTGGTGATATCCCCTCAGTATAATGTACATGTACCCCCAACCTGGTGATATCCCCTCAGTATAATGTACCTGTACCCCCAACCTGGTGATATCCCCTCAGTATAATGTACATGTACCCCCAACCTGGTGATATCCCCTCAGTATAATGTACCTGTACCCCCAACCTGGTGATTTCCCCTCAGTATAATGTACCTGTACCCCCAACCTGGTGATATCCCCTCAGTATAATGTACCTGTACCCCCAACCTGGTGATATCCCCTCAGTATAATGTACCTGTACCCCCAACCTGGTGATATCCCCTCAGTATAATGTACCTGTACCCCCAACCTGGTGATATCACCTCAGTATAATGTACCTGTACCCCCAACCTGGTGATATCACCTCAGTATAATGTACCTGTACCCCCAACCTGGTGATATCCCCTCAGTATAATGTACCTGTACCCCAACCTGGTGATATCCCCTCAGTATAATGTACCTGTACCCCAACCTGGTGATATCACCTCAGTATAATGTACCTGTACCCCAACCTGGTGATATCCCCTCAGTATAATGTACCTGTACCCCCAACCTGGTGATATCACCTCAGTATAATGTACCTGTACCCCCAACCTGGTGATATCCCCTCAGTATAATGTACCTGTACCCCCAACCTGGTGATATCACCTCAGTATAATGTACCTGTACCCCCAACCTGGTGATATCCCCTCAGTATAATGTACCTGTACCCCAACCTGGTGATATCCCCTCAGTATAATGTACCTGTACCCCAACCTGGTGATATCACCTCAGTATAATGTACCTGTACCCCCAACCTGGTGATATCCCCTCAGTATAATGTACCTGTACCCCAACCTGGTGATATCACCTCAGTATAATGTACCTGTACCCCAACCTGGTGATATCCCCTCAGTATAATGTACCTGTACCCCCAACCTGGTGATATCCCCTCAGTATAATGTACCTGTACCCCCAACCTGGTGATATCCCATCAGTATAATGTACCTGTACCCCCAACCTGGTGATATCCCCTCAGTATAATGTACCTGTACCCCCAACCTGGTGATATCCCCTCAGTATAATGTACCTGTACCCCCAACCTGGTGATATCCCCTCAGTATAATGTACCTGTACCCCCAACCTGGTGATATCCCCTCAGTATAATGTACCTGTACCCCCAACCTGGTGATATCCCCTCAGTATAATGTACCTGTACCCCCAACTTGGTGATATCCCCTCAGTATAATGGACCTGTACCCCCAACCTGGTGATATCCCCTCAGTATAATGTACCTGTACCCCAACCTGGTGATATCACCTCAGTATAATGTACCTGTACCCCAACCTGGTGATATCACCTCAGTATAATGTACCTGTACCCCAACCTGGTGATATCACCTCAGTATAATGTACCTGTACCCCCAACCTGGTGATATCACCTCAGTATAATGTACCTGTACCCCCAACGTGGTGATATCACCTCAGTATAATGTACCTGTACCCCCAACCTGGTGATATCACCTCAGTATAATGTACCTGTACCCCAACCAGGTGATATCCCCTCAGTATAATGTACCTGTACCCCCAACCTGGTGATATCACCTCAGTATAATGTACCAGTACCCCAACCTGGTGATATCCCCTCAGTATAATGTACCTGTACCCCCAACCTGGTGATATCCCCTCAGTATAATGTACCTGTACCCCAACCTGGTGATATCCCCTCAGTATAATGTACCTGTACCCCCAACGTGGTGATATCACCTCAGTATAATGTACCTGTACCCCCAACGTGGTGATATCACCTCAGTATAATGTACCTGTACCCCCAACGTGGTGATATCACCTCAGTATAATGTACCTGTACCCCCAACGTGGTGATATCACCTCAGTATAATGTACCTGTACCCCAACCTGGTGATATCACCTCAGTATAATGTACATGTACCCCCAACCTGGTGATATCCCCTCAGTATAATGTACCTGTACCCCCAACCTGGTGATATCACCTCAGTATAATGTACATGTACCCCCAACCTGGTGATATCCCCTCAGTATAATGTACCTGTACCCCCAACCTGGTGATATCACCTCAGTATATCCTCCCAGCCCCCCCCCAACCTGGTGATATCCCCTCAGTATAATGTAACTGTACCCCCAACCTGGTGATATCACCTCAGTATAATGTACCTGTACCCCCAACCTGGTGATATCACCTCAGTATAATGTACCTATACCCCAACCTGGTGATATCCCCTCAGTATAATGTACATGTACCCCCAACCTGGTGATATCACCTCAGTATAATGTACCTATACCCCAACCTGGTGATATCCCCTCAGTATAATGTACATGTACCCCCAACCTGGTGATATCACCTCAGTATAATGTACATGTACCCCCAACCTGGTGATATCCCCTCAGTATAATGTACCTGTACCCCCAACCTGGTGATATCCCCTCAGTATAATGTACCTGTACCCCCAACCTGGTGATATCACCTCAGTATAATGTACCTGTACCCCCAACCTGGTTATAGCACCTCAGTATAATGTACCTGTACCCCCAACCTGGTGATATCACCTCAGTATAATGTACCTGTACCCCCAACCTGGTTATAGCACCTCAGTATAATGTACCTGTACCCCCAACCTGGTGATATCACCTCAGTATAATGTACATGTACCCCCAACCTGGTTATAGCACCTCAGTATGTTCTATCAGCTCTACTCCTGTCATAATTCCTTATTAAAGTGTCCCAGCTCCCACACCTGGCTCTCGGCATCCTTATGTAAGAACACCTCAGTGTATATCTCTGTTACCCCTCAGTTTGGTCCTGATCCACCCATTTCTCCCTGCACCCATCCTGAGTGATACCACCTTATTATATTGCACCTGCTCCCCTAAGCTGGCCTGAATCTCCATGTGTATTGCTGCCAGGCCCAAGCTCCTCCATCATAATGCTCTCCTCCTTGTTTATCATATATTAGTGCTTTATGCTGTACGTCTCAAACTGCATCAGTCTTCCATATATCTGTGCACCCCTAAAGCCATTCAATTTCAGTGCTCTCTTTGCCGTACATCCTTCCTCTTTTATCACTCCTTGTCTGGTAGATAAGGAGTTAAATCCATCATCTCTATTGTGTGCCCTGGAGGTGGGTGACATGTATGGTTCCTTATTTTTGCCATCTGCATACTGTCCTGACCCACCTCAATGCCTCCAGCTCTTTGTCTGGCCTATGAAGAGAGAACTGCAGGGTACAGGGATGTCCCTGGCTTTGTGTTTGGGGGCTGACAGTTTCCGGAAGTCAGATCCCGTGATCTAGCTCTTGTTTATTCTCCTGTGTTGCCGGGTAGTGTCATTCCCAGCAGGGGATCAGTGCTAGGCCAGAGCCTGTCACCACCTCTATCTCCAGGGCCGGGTGTGTGGTTTTCCAGTGTGCTAACATCCTGTGTCTTCTGGTCATTAACCCTCCGAAAGATCCAGCCACTCCTAGTATAACAAGGGAGGACAATGCAAATGCATACACCAAGTCAGTGAAAGGGTTCCACCTGAGATTTACATGCGGCTTAGCTCTTTGCAGCAGCGTCTGCGTGTTCTTACTCCACATATAAGGCCTCAGTAAATGTCTATCTGGGAAAAGGAGTCGACCCCTTTGTCTTTTTATAAAACCGAGCAGTGTAATTTGGGAGGCGGTGTTGAGATGTAATATAGATTTTGTAGCTTCTAAAGATGTTGTGCAGTGAACACTGCTCTTTTACTGAAGCCTACATGAATGTCATAAATATTATAGCAACTATGCGTGCCTGGGAGTGGTGGGGGGATCCTGCATTAGTGGCAAGTAACTCACTATTGTCTTTTCTATTCTTGGTTCCATTTTAGAATATGATCCTGGCCATAGTTTTCATAGTTTCTTTATTGCTTTCTTGCATTAATCATTACATTGTACTTTATTACATGTTTAGGCCACACAGCACGTTAGAAGCGTATGAAATATACCACCCTTTTTTTTATTCCTGCTTGGACAGTTACTACTTTGTGAATGTAAAGATGTTTCACTGCGCTGTGAGTTTGGATAACATACAGAATGGTACAACGGCATATAAGGTGATTGTGATACTGATGTACTGTTGTTATTTTATACTTACAGTGGAACATTAGCCTTTTTGCCATTTCTGTGCAAGTCTATAAATGTATATATCAGTAGTTATAATATTTATATTAGTAGTGCAATAGTTTATTTGTTTATTTGTGAGACTTAAAGTAAAAAACATGAAACTGTAGAAATGAAAACAATCATTTTGAAACTTTATGTACGGATGCAGTTCTGAGTTGCCTGCATGGAGGACAAGCGAAATCACAGAAGATCTGTTTACAGAAATAATCCTGATGTGTAAACAGTTGAAAGAGGCTAAAACACATTCTATTGTATCGTATACATTGCTGCTCACCAGTGACGCTGCATTGGATAAACTTTCACAGAGATATGATATGGTAGCATGTAGAGCAGGCCTGTCCAACCTGCGGCCCTCCAGGTGTTGTGAAACTACAAGCCCCAGCATGCTTTGCCAGTAGACAACCTGTTGACAGCTGGAAGGGCATGCTGGGACTTGTAGTTTCACAACACCTGGAGGGCCGCAGATTGGACAGGCCTGATGTAGAGAGTAATTTCAACAGCCATGTGTTTTATTCCTAGTAAAACTATAAGCTGTTGACTATGGAAGTCATAGGCTTCTGTCATAGGCCGCATTCTCAGTGATGTCACTAGTTCCTAGTCAAAGGATAGGTTGCATTCACGGTGATGTCACTGGTTCCTAGTCAAGGGATAGGTTGCATTCTTGGTGATGTCACTGGTTCCTAGTCAAGGGATAGGTTGCATTCTCGGTGATGTCACTAGTTCCTAGTCAAAGGATAGGTTGCATTCTCGGTGATGTCACTGGTTCCTAGTCAAGGGATAGGTTGCATTCTTGGTGATGTCACTAGTTCCTAGTGAAGGGATAGGCTGCATTCTCAGTGATGTCGCTGGCTCCTAGTGACGGGATAGGCTGCATTCTCAGTGATGTCACTGGCTCCTAGTGAAGGTGTAGGCTGCTTGCAATCTGTGCACTTTGTAGACGGCCATGTGGGCAGAAGTGTTCTGTGAACTTATTAAAGCTAAATCCTGGCCACCGTTATTACGTCTTAGAAATCTAATTGAACATAAACAAGATGTTTGTAAGTGCTTGGATAGCCATTTGAAGAGCGTATTTTACATCTGAAAAAGTTGTCACCAGGCCATGTTGTTGTGGATTGGGATATTTTAAACCAGTAAGAGAACCTTATCCATATCATTTGTATTTTTCTGGGAGTAAATGGTTATTTTAGTGGTTTTAAGGTTCCCATACATGATGTGATCTGGTCAGTTAGGTCGTTTTACACCTAATTCACTGTCTGCATGGGCGAATATTGAATGGGTGGTTGTAGATGGGGTCATTGTCCGACCACCCTATTGTAGGTGTGTTGTCTATATACAGTCAGATGTGACTGGTGTCTAGTGTTGGTTCTGGATATGTTGTTGCGGCGTTAGATGCCAGCGTTCAGAAATGAGTAGTATACACCCGTCTGTTACGGATTACTGCCAGTGCATGGCAACAACACCTGAGAAAACAATTTATTTTTTTTACAAGGTGTTATATCTTGTTTCCATGGTACAGTGGGCTGCTAATGGTTCAGCTGTAAAGTTAAAGTGAAATTAAAAATTCTGTTGCCTTTAATGCCTTTCGGTTTACTAAACTGTGTAGTAGTGTCAGACCTGTACAACCGTTCTACCTGCTAACCTTTTTCTATTCACATTGCTAATAGCTCTGAGTACATATAGTCACTGTAATGAAATGCTGGGGGTGATTTATGTATTGTTTTGTGGCCACCTGTCCTTTTAACAGTTCTGCAGTGCGAATCATCACAATCTTACACAAGTACTTTTAAAATGTGGCGATTTTCTGACATGGAAACCTCAGTGTTCTCAAGAGGATACACTAGCCTGGCATAACATGGAAGCAACAGGGTTTGTGGCTACATTGTTGTGCCATAGTGATTCTACTGTCAGCTAGAATACACCGATCAGCAACAACATTAAAATCACTGATAAGTGAAGGGAATTACATTGATTATCTCGTTACAATGGCACCTGTCAAGGGGTGGGGGATATATTGGGCAGCAAGTGAACAGTTACTTCTTAAAGCGAACGTCTTGGAAGTAGGTAAAATGGTTAAGCGTAAAGATCTGAGCCACTGTGATGAGGGCCAAACTGGGTCAGAGCATCTCTAAAGCGGCAGGACTTGTTGGTGGTTCCCCGTATGCAATGGTTAGTACCTACCAAAAGTGGTCCACAAAAGGGCAGCAAGGGAACCAACAACAGGGTCATGGGTGCCCAAAGCTCATTAATGCACTTGGGGAGTGAAGGCTAGCCCGTCTGGTCCCATCCCACAGAATAGCTACTGTAGCACAAATTGGTGACAATGTTAACGGTGGCTATGATAGAAAGGTGTCAGAACACACAGTGCATCGTAGCTTGCCACGTAGTCACAGATCGGTTGGGAGTGCCCATGCTGGCTCTTGTCCACCTACAATGGACAGAACTGGATCATGGAGCTTCTTCTTTTAAATCATGTGGACGGCCAGGTGTGTGTGTTGCTTACCTGGGGAAGGGGATACACTGTGGGAAGAAGGAGAGCTGGAGGAGGCTGTGTGATGCTTTGGGCAATATTCTGCTGGGAAATCTTTGATCCTGGCATTCATGTGGATAATACTGTGACACGTACCCCTTACCCAAACATTGCCATCAGGGAATACTGTTGCCATGAAGAGGTGTACTTGGTCTGCAACAGTGACCTCTTTCAGCAGGATATTGCGCCCTGCCACACTGCAAAAATTAAGGAATGATTGAGGAACATGACGGTGAATTCAAGGTGTTGACTTGCCCTCCAAATTCCCCAGATCTCAATATGATCGAGCTTTTGTGGGATGGAAAAAAACAATCTGAGCCATAGAGGCCTCACCTCACAACTTACAGGACTTAAAGGATCTGCTGCTAACATCTTGGTGCCAGATACCACAGGACACCATCACAGGTCTTGTGGAGTCTATAACTCGACGTGTCAGAGCTGTTTTATCGGCACAAGGGCGACCTAAACAATATTAGGCAGATGTGTTTAGTATTGTGACTGATCGGTGCATATCAGTATATAGTCTTATCCATGCTATAGATCACTGAGGCTGCCTTTGTGACCTTTTCTCTAAAGTGATGTTTCAAACTGTGTAACAATAAAATATTTAAATTTGATATTTTCGCTAGTTACAACCCAGGTTAAAGTACTGGAAAGTAGCTCCGACCCTGTTTACACCCTGAACTTATGTATTGCATGGCTTGATTTTTTTTTTTTTCCGGCTTTGATGGCAATTAAAGCTTGCTGAGAGCAGAGTAACTATATAACATTACATCTATTAGCACAAATCAGTGTGTGGAAACATGGTGTGAGAGCACGTTGTGCTTTACGTGGTGAACCAGGCATCAGGAGAAAGTCTTTAGACAGTCATGTGCCAAAGATAAAATGTCTCTTCTATTTTGCACACTTTACTATACCTGATAAGCTTAAAGCAGCGTCTTTGGGTGTATATTTATTGGTCTAGTTGGGGGGGAAACTAGGCTAAAAATAAAAATAAATAAAAATAAAAAAAAAATATATATATATATATATATATATATATATATATATATATATATATATATATATATATATATATATATATATATATATATAAACAATTCACAAGAAGATACAATCGGTACTTCACTTAACAATCCGGTTATAAAAAGATATAGTACATAAAAAACACTCCGTACAGGTGGCTGCCTCACACCCAAAGACACCTGATGCTCGGTCCAGATATGTTAAAGCAAAGTGCAAAACACAGGATGGGTGCCTAATAGTGTATTGTTTCCAGGTAATAGTCCTATATGCGTAGAAACATGCGCACATTTGTATAAATCCAAATGGAATCTTCTTTCCTGCATAATAGAAAAGGGGAAATAAGAAATGTTAGGAAATTTTATTTCCACTTATCTACTATGCAGGAAAGAAGATTCCATTTGGATTTATAAAAAGTGCAGAGGAATCTCTATAAAGAACACACAATAAGATACAGGTAAGCCCATATTTTTGGTAAGCTTACTCACAACTGGAGTGTGCAGTGTGGTGGTGGGACCCACAGTGGTTATAATTTAATACGTTATTACGCTGTGTTCTTTCTGTTTCCCTGATCTATGTGACAAGTCCATATGTATAAGATTGGATCGGACCTGCGTAATTATCCTGTTGATGTGCACATGTTTCTACGCATATAGGGCTATTAGATGGGAAAAACAATACACTATTAAGCGACCATCCAGCATTTTGTAATAAAATTATATATATATTTATCTTTTATTTTACGGTTTCTTTTTTTTTTTTTGCATAAAAATTTGGATTTTTGGGTTGTAATTGTATCTTAAAAGATCGCAGTTAATTCTTGCCACCGTTTTGAGTATCTTTCATCCAACCTAATGTGTTTGGAGTGTTTTGGGACTAGAATGAGACCAGAGAATATGTCCTGGCGTCATCTTGCTGGAAATGTTTTTTGGACTCTAGATAACTTCTCATTAGGAAAAATCATTAATTGGCTGTTAAATGTGCATGTACATATTTGCTAACCTTCTGTTAACATTTCCTTATTATAAACCATCTTTTATGAAATGGACAAAGCCTTGTTACTGCAGAACAGTCGCTGCTTTCTTTCCGTTTTGCATCATATTGTATATGTTTCACCTGTTAGAAAAACAATTCTCTGTTCTACTTTTAAACAAGAAGATATAGATATAGATATAGATATAGATATATAGATATATAGATATAGATATAGATATAGATATAGATATAGATATAGATATAGATATAGATATATATACACATACATACATACACGCGCGCGCTATCATTTTGGAGGCACTCTAACCTCAGATGTGGGACACTGCACTGTCTACAGATGAGTGATTTTTCCTACTGTGCTGTCTATGCAAGTTGGCTGTCTCACTTATAATACAATGCCCCTTTAAGCTGCAGACAAGGTGTTTAGTGAAGTTCTAAAGAAACCTATCTATATAGAGTTTCACAGAACGACATTCTGTAACAGTGGCTGCTACAAACCGTATTTAGGGGGTCACCCATAGTAGCAGAGTACTTGTTTTGTTTTCTAAACGGCTGGTGGTATACTCCTGTTGCGTCCGTTTGGAACACTGTATTACGTTCCTATTTTATTGTCTCTTTGAACCTCTACAATTGTTCCTGTTGTCTTTACAGTTAAGGTCTCCTAAATGTCTGTCCTGTTCCTGCCCTGCTTCTGTCTGATCCAGTCCACATATTTATTGCTTATATACCGGTTCTGACTCCCCTCTCCCACTAACACTGGAATCGGGCTGTGGATGATTCTACAAAGTGACCGGTATAATTGTATATCTGCATTGGGGTTTCCACCAACATCTGGTTATGTCTGCATGGAGGTGCCTATCCAACTCTCCATTGCATCTTTATATTGTTCACTTCAATGTATTATTGTCACTTCTTCTTAAGGCCACACAGTTGAGGAAAACTGAGCATATGTAAAAGGATACAAGAGGTAAACATAATGAATAATATGAATAGCCCTGCTCATCAGCTTTTACGTCGGTGTTCTCCCCAGCACCTATTTCCTGGGGGCTCCACCCGGCTGGTTTTACTTGCCACCCGGCTCTTTGAGCCCAACAAAGTCCTATTTTATAATAGAATAAACCATTGTTTCTCCTATTAGAACAGGCACTATGTGAGCACTGCAGCCAGCAGTGTGTGTTAGACCACACAATAACCTCCAACATTGTTCAATATTATTGCAAAGTATTAGAACTGCCCCCACCGGGCTACTCAATGCATTCCGGCTGGCAAAATTTTCTGGGGAGAACACTAGTGGGAAAAAGGCACAGCTGAGACAGAGAAACAAGTGTGGCTCTGTGTGGAGATTGGGTCAGCAGTCGGGGTCTGCCACTGAGAGTAGTATGGATGAGTAGAGCTGGTGGTGAGCATTTAAAGACTTGGGGGGATAAGAGTATGATCGGGCAGGATAGAGAAGACTTGTCGGCAAGAGAGTGGTGATGATCAGAAAGTACTGGAAGGAGGTAGGTGCGGTGGATGTGGAGCAGCTACAGAGGATGATTAGTCTTGCTTTGGTATTTAGGATAGATTAAAGCAAAGACAGATGAATGAAGGGTTGCAGTATTTGAGGTGGGAGATGGTGAGAGACACGATAACAATTTTGCCTGCATCTTAGGCAAGAAAAAGTTATTTTAGAAATATTTCTAGTAACGCAACGCCACCGTGAGAGATCTCTGTGACATAGTGCAACGGACAGGGTGACACCAGGCCTGGGAGACTGCGGAAATTGTTGTGAAGGTGACCTGAAGAGTATTTGCCCATATTTCCCTTTTCATGTTATGTGTTGGGCCATTGGCTGATGAGAATGAAGCTGCCATGTTATGCTTCTGTACATACTCCTCTGTCCACATCTCAGGCCAGTGTTAACCTGTTGTAACTAAACTAATTTCTCTTAATGAGGATCCTTGTGGCAGTCCCTGGTGGAGGCACTTGCCATTGAGGATAGGAGGGGTGGGAAAAAAAGCTTCAATCCTACTGTGACCTGATGGGCTTACACTTAACACTCTCATTTTCTGTGGCGTTCCTTAGGGGGTGCGTCTGTCCACCATCTGACAGCATCCCTAAAATTCACAAACGTGGAATTAAAGTGTGTTTAAAGCCCAAAAGTGGATCAGGCGTACAAATGAGCATTATACAAATCCAAGTGCACGTACGGGTTTTAGAGATATTTGTATATGTTCTAAAGTTTGAAAAAGTGGCAAATGTGTAGCGGGGGGGGGGGGGGGGGGCGTTCGGGCAAAATTATATTCAGGGTTTCGGACCATATCTTTGCAAACTTGCCATTCGGGGCTTTGTTGGGATGAGGTGCATTTAGACTGGATTGACTGTCAGACAATGCGGCCCCATTGTATAAAAGGAGAAATTTTCAGGATAGTCTTTGTACTCTGTATAATAAAAATATGAATTCTATTTCCTTAATGAAAGAGAAGAGTTTTTACATTAATAGCCAATTTTTTTTTATCTTTAAATAAGCCATTTAGTTCAAAACTATATATTTGCATCCAGAATAAATACTTTTTAATAGAATATGATGTATACATGTATCAAGGGCATCTTTAAAAACATTTTCAGTTTCCTTCCTGTTATAGAATATCCCTCTGTATGTTCCAAGAACCTTCTGCCTGGTTAGTTTAGGGAACGTTGCGATTCTCTCAGGTCCATCCATCTCTTATCATAGTGTATTGTAACTGGAAACCTTAAACCATTTTATTGTGGTCACTGAGGGATCAGTCATGGGGCAGAGTAAACATGGATCACAGATATACACACACTGTGGGTTCTGTCTCTTCTCCTGTGTTACATGACTGCTGCATTGTGCACAATTGTGTAAATTGCAAGATGACACTGGTCTTAGGATTCAGGTCCTTGTCCTGAAGAGCTTACAGTTCTTTGTCCCTATAACTGTCAGACCGTGAATAAACTACAACCTATTTGGTATGGTTAATTTCAGTATAACCAGCAGATTTTAATTTTGGAGTACATTGAGAAAATGTTTATTATTTCTGTTGCTATATTTTATTAGTGAATATCTGACATGCAGTTTTGAAAGATCCATAATATAAATAGTACTGCTTGAGTAAACGCCTAATTGCTATGTACAGTTAATATTACACACAGAACTATTGAGAAAATACATAACGTTCTTCGTCATTACTGCTTTAAGTTATATAAATTAGCTGTTGTAGACTGTTCTATGACTGTAATATCATGTGATAATTCAGAGCCAATGTACTGAAGCCTGGCAGTGTGATGCCACAGGAAGTTTCTCAGGAGCATGCTCAGTGTGCACATCACATGGGCTGGCCACACCCTCATTAATACTACTGTATCATTGCTGCACAGAATGTATTTATAATTTATTTATATAAAATCCCCATATTATGCAACTCTGTACAGAGAATATGTAATCATTCACATGAGTGCCAATGAAGCCGATTAACCTACCAGTTTTTGGAGTGTTGGAGGAAAACCGAGCACCCAGAGGAAACCCACGCAAACACAGGGAGAACGTACAAACTTCTCACACATAGGGCCAGGTCGGAATCAAATCTATAACCTTCAGATACATTTTTTGTGCAGTTGTGTGATTGTGACGGGTGCTCCTTAATGTCTGTAAAATATAGTTTTTCAAATATGCTTCCAAAAAAGATCCCTATCTATTCTGAGAGTAATATATAAAATTGGTTTAAGTCGCCATTATTTGTTTTACTATTCAGTGAGAGTGGTGCGTCATGAAGATTGATCCAAAGGGTAAAACTGCAGGCTCAGTCTTAAGTGACTATTAATGGCAATTTTGTTTTATGCTGTATTGTGTAAAATTAATATCATGTAGTTGAAATGCATTTGGCTTAATTGCGGTATCGTCCCCACTATATAATAACAATGAAACTAGAGCTTTATAAAGGGACATTGCTTTTAATCATCCTATGTAAGGTTTGTTTTCTGAATGAAATGACAATAGCTCCGTCTGAGAGGGAATTGTTCCAAAACGTATTGTTTTCAGCCTCGTATTTGTAATATGGGTAAAACGCATGAAAACGGGTCCTGTAGACGCGTTTTACTGATGCGTTGCACTTTCACCGATACAGCTAATGCATAGTAATGGGTGAGAAACTGGTTGTTACAAATTGTGCAGAGGTGGGAACAAGCCCATAACAAACGTTGGTTTTCATGTGTTCTTTAGTGTCTGACAATCCCATTACATAGGATAGGTGGGAACGAACCCTTAGTAGTGTTTATAGTATACGTTAAAGAGACAGGCTCCTTTGTTTTGTATAGTCACTATTTAGTATACAATGATGGTGTCCGTAAGGATCCGCAAACTCTTGCATACGATTGTTCTCATCAGTGGTAACACTCTGAAACAGCCTAGAACGGCTTCTATTTAAATTGTGAAGCACACTTAAACTACTACTGGGAATTAAAGGCATATTAAACCAATTCTAAAGGCTTTCTCATGTATAAAATATTGTACAGAAAAGCGGTGTACGCTGTGTGATGGGTCCTACTACAAAAGACCGTTGAAAAGCCCATTTATTATTTACAGTGTCTAGCGTGTGTTGTCCACGTGACGTCTGTCACAACGTATGTGTTGCTAGGTGAGCTTAGTAAATTGTGGGTCCCACCGATGGCTCTTTACCATCCCCTTCTGTTGACATTACCCTGTGACGGGCCACCCAATGTTAGTCTTTTTACATTCTCTTTTTGTTATTTGTCCACTGTGCAAATTATGGTGTTTTTGAAAATGATGGATACTTATAAAATCTCCATAATCCCCCGTGTTGACCATCACAGTTCCCTTTTTACCTGTCTGCCCCAGGTAACCAGACGTTCAACCCGGAAATCTATTGTAAATACTGGCTACTTTTTCTCGCCAAACGTACTTCTACTAACATGCAATGACATTAACGAAAGTGCACCAACATACATGTCTTGTCTTGTCTCAATATCTCCAACGCGATATGCGCCTGTCACCCACACATTACCTGCTCCCATTCCTAGTTATAGGACCCTTCAGTTTGTTACACTGGGGAGGTGCTTAGTATGAGGACACTTGTCCGTGTGAGGTCTGGATCTCTTTTCTACTATATTTAAATGTCATCTGAACATATATGATGCAGATATTGTGTACCACCATTCAAGTTATCATACATCGATCAGCTGTAATTTATATATTTGTGTTTTTCCTCCAACAGGGACCCTTAGTTGAAGTTTGTGGTCATCGATCCTGTTTGCTCCCTGTCATTTAAAAGGTAATCCAGTTTTTTTACTTGCTCTCTGACCTTTCCATGACAGTCAAGATAGAGAAGATACAAAAGGAGGTCACAATGGAAAATCTAGACCCAAAAAATGCAGACGCCCGTGTTTTTAGATTCATTGAGCCAAGGAGAGTTACGTACCTTGTTGCATTATTACTACACTTATCAGTGTTTGATAGTGTGTAGTCATTACTAATGTGTGGTATGTTGCAATTATATTTTAATGGTTCCAATGTTCTCCGCTAAACTTTTGTCTTTATAATGTTTTTTTATTGAAGTATGTTTATATTACATTTTGTGTTCATATACAAAAATTAGAAACGATCCATATGTGTTTCCTTTTGGGTTTTAAATGTCCAATTTCTGGGACAGATACTGCAAACGTTTCTGTTTTCCAAATTGTATCCATGTATCTTCTAAACCCGTTAATATTCTTAATAAACAAAATACCTGAGGGAGTTTCTGCCAAATCTGAAGATACTCAGCATTGTCACGTGTTCAAATGCAGTTTGGTATAAGCAAGTGTCATTGATGATGTGCCCACAAGGGGGCACTGTGTTATTCCCCTCTGCAGATATTGGGTGGCTGTGCAGTGTGTGAGATGCCTCTTATGGTGTAAATATGCAGAGGAAGAAGCCTTTCTATGTTCCCACATGTGTACCTGCAACCAAATTGCTCCTTACTATATAATGTAAAACGTACAGAGCTAGTCACATGCATTGTGATTAGGTCTGAACTGTATGTAAAGTGATTAATTCTCCATTAGTCAGAGCAGCGAGATGTCCAGAAATCATCATTTGTTGTGTTATCTCCCCTGCAGCGCCATCATGGCCACCGCACCTTACAATTACTCGTATATCTTCAAGTACATCATCATCGGTAAGTGTCTGCAGTCCAGTATAAGATCTGTTGTCTGGGCTCCTGTGAGGAAGGTCTCTGAATATATGTATACATATATAATGTAAGTGACTTGCAGCAGCCCCATCCATTGGTCAGCCAGTTCCTGAGACTAGGTAAAGCCTGCGCCCTTCTCTGCATCCTGACCCCAGGATGTCACATGTGGTATATCATCATATGGCATGGTGCAGTGACTTGTATACGTGTTAGGACTCTCTGAGGCTGGAATTTGGGGTGTGCCGCACATGAGACAGGAGGGAGCGGCAGGATGAAATAGCTTCAGTGTGTGATGTTTGTGAATGAACTTCCACAACGCTCCCATTGTAATTCATGCTATGGGTGATTATATATGAGAAGCAGAGAGAATGTGGAGTAATGACACATGGTTGTTGTTACCAGGATGTACTATACCGATTCTTGCTCACCCTTATATAAATGTACATCTAGCTTTGCAGGACTCTTTGGTTTGTATTTCTGTTTCATATGATGTGTAAACAAGTGGTGAGGTTTGACGTGATCAGAGGTCATCCCTCCCATTGCTACAGTGTTACTATGTGAATGTATATAGTGTTCTACTATGAGATGAGGTTAGGAAAAATCTGCTGCATCAATACCTCCCAGGGCCCGTCCATGCACACTGTTCTTTTTAGAATATATATGATGAGCTTTCATGTCCCTGATATGTTAATAAAATGCCTCTCCATTCACTTGAATTAAATTATAAGTCTCAGTGATGTCACTGGTTCCTAGTGACTGGATAGGCTGCATTCTTGGTGATGTCACTGGCTCCTAGTGAAGGGATAGGCTGCATTCTCGGTGATGTCACTGGCTCCTAGTGAAGGGATAGGCTGCATTCTCGGTGATGTCACTGGCTCCTAGTGCAGGTATAGGCTGCTGCAATCACCATGAGACAAGTGCACTTAAGGGGTTTTTTCTTGGAAGCAGCAGAGCAGTTATTGTGTATGATTACTGAATAATGTAACATGGAAAAGCCATCCGATAAACCAGATGCTTTAATTACTGATAGAGTAGACTGTGCTGTAGTAATGTATTATGTAAAAGAAAACCTATTGTGTGATTAAACGTGGCTGTGTCTGGTCTGTTACAGGTGATATGGGAGTAGGGAAGTCTTGCCTACTGCACCAGTTCACAGAAAAGAAATGTGAGTGTTACTTTATCATTGATGTTATTGTGTAAACGTTATGAGGGGTTATAACAATAGGTACCAATTCCTATATGTCCTGCAATCAGCACATATTGAGCCCCCTGTCAAATGGTCGTCTAGGGACACTTGGTGGTCCGGCTCTGTAACGTTCAGTGGCTCATGTTCTGTCTACCATAATAATACTGCTGTATACTATGTACATGTAAGAAGTGGGGCAGTCAGCTGCTTTGTAGCAATTTATCATTTGCTCATGGCTTGCTGAGGTTTCTCTGCACGTGGAATACTTACCCACCACTTAAGATGCTTTAAATATCTTGTTTGGGGGAAAAAAAAAAAAGATTCCGTCTTTTTCCCCTGGTGTATTAAAAACAGACAAACAAAAAAATAAACCCACAAAACATTTTTTTTTAGTAACAAAATAAATAACATATACTGTGGTACTCCCAGGGTTAGGTGCTCACTTGTGTGTATGTATATCAACTAATCCACACAGAATATTTCTACAAGGCAAGTTTGGCAAGCTCTCAGTCCTTCTGTGTCTGTTAGAGAAGCTCCTCCCTCCTTACCTGGTCCCTTTTATAGAGGTGTTACAGAGCTTGGTGGACACATTATGTAGAAACACTCCAGTAGTTGTATAATATTCAGCTCCGTAATACACAGCCAATTATATATGTTAATGTCATATAGTGGCTTTACTTCCCCTTTAATGTCTGCTGTGTTCTAGTGTGTCCCATTTTTGTGTCTATTCAGTTTCAATAACCTAATCGGCTCCAATCTGTTTCCTTCACCAGTTATGGCGGACTGTCCTCACACAATTGGTGTTGAATTTGGTACTCGGATAATTGAAGTTAGTGGTCAAAAAATCAAACTGCAGATTTGGGACACAGCGGGGCAGGAGCGGTTTAGAGCTGTCACTCGAAGCTATTACAGAGGAGCTGCTGGGGCACTTATGGTCTATGATATAACTAGGTAAGTGCATAAATATATATAGATATATATTCAATTATGCTGGTAGAAGCCAGAGTATAATCTTTCATAAAATATATAATAATTTGCCCTTTGTATAAAAAAAACTCTGTTCACCTTGAATGTCTCTAAAAACGCTTATAAATTGTATATAAAACGTTTCCCTGTATACTTGTATAGGATTTGAAATAACAAATGCAGCCATTTGTGTGTGCGCTGGTCAGAGTACATGAAGAAACTCGCTCCTTCCTGTACTAATCTCCCCAATTCTCTTACAGGAGAAGCACGTACAACCATTTAAGCAGCTGGCTGACGGATGCACGGAACCTCACCAATCCCAACACTGTAAGATTATCATTTTATATTCGGGTGTTATCTGATGATAAAGTGTCAGTATGCCTGGGGGTGCCCCAAGTCCATCTTCTAGGATTTGCTTCATGTGCTTATTACCCATGAGCTAAATCCGTGCCCTGCACTAATATCACAGGGAAGCCAGAATCCCTGGTAATTCCCGGCAGAAGATGGTCACCCGCAGGACACAGATTGGATGTGGCGTTTCTTCAGACAGTAATCCGGTTTTCTCTCTCCTGCATAGGTTATCATTCTTATAGGCAATAAAGCCGACCTGGAGGCCCAGCGCGATGTTACGTATGAGGAAGCAAAGCAGTTTGCTGAGGAGAACGGTGAGTTGGGGAAACATTCTCGCTCTCCTATAATGACGCGTCTCTTATTGTTGGTGTAATGATAACGCTGTGTTTCTATATCTTTCTTAAAGGTCTCTTGTTCCTTGAAGCAAGTGCAAAAACGTAAGTGAGACTTTCTAATACACTCCCCTCCATGTGACGGGTCCTCTCCCCTCCTGTATGGTGCATGTTGCTTTCCTTTAATACTCTTGGGGGTGGATATAGTATTATGTAGGATGGACGTCTTATGACATCTCAGGGAATTGTTTAACACTTTCATGGATTTAATGTCTGTACAGAGTGGGCTTCCTTTTTAGTGATGTTAGAATATGTTCTCCTACATAATTAAACAAATATTCTACCACACAATGGCCTCAACTCCATAATCTTTACATCTGTATGTAATTGTCTGGTTCTTGTAAATTAAAGCTTTAAAAAAAAGTTTTCACTCCAGTACATAACAAGAACAAGTCCGCACCTCAATTTACTATAGAGCCCAGAGGCAGATCTCCTGATCGTTGTATAGTTCCAGTCTGGTGCTAGGGACTGAGATCTCTGGGGAACAGGAAGCAAGGGGTTAAAACCGAGGTCCAAACATTGTTCAATACCAGTTTACTGTTGGACGCGCAATTTCCCTGAGTAGCCTCATCCATTCTCCATAGAGACCCATTCTAGCAGCTCCCCGTTCATTGAACACTGTTTCCTGGTCAGGTCACGTGACCCAGCTCTGGGCACATGACGCACATTTGAGGGCCTTAATCTAGGAGAGTGATCCCAGCAGGGCTGCGTAGCTGACCGGTCCGTTCTCTCCCGCACAGAGGCGAGAACGTGGAAGATGCCTTCTTGGAGGCCGCCAAGAAAATCTACCAAAACATCCAAGACGGAAGCCTAGACCTGAACGCTGCCGAGTCCGGAGTACAGCACAAACCATCAGCACCCCAAGGCGGACGGCTAACCAGCGAACCCCAACCCCAGAGAGAAGGCTGTGGCTGCTAGTGACCAAGATGGCTGTTTCCGACCTGTACTCCTCTGTCTGTCTCGAGCAGTATTTTTTTTTTCGCTGCCCCGATATCTTCTGTATATCCTACTGGTTTAAATGAAAAAGGTGGGGGAGGGACTCTGCTAAGACGACAGTTTAACACATTACTAAACTGCTACGTAACTATAGATGTATTCAGGTTATCAAAGGCAAGTCAAGTAATAAACACACAAAACCTTCCTGCATGGTATAAACTGTAGAACTTTTTTTCTTCTTTTCCCTTAATCGTCTTTGTGATGTCGGCAATCCATGATTTACGTATAAACACCGAGGCCGGACTATGATTTCATCCAGTCTAAGCTCCTCCTGGGATTTGTCCGATTCTGTTCTCCCGTAGCCAATAGGTTCATTTGCTGTGAATAACGTGGATGATGAGGGGATTCCCTGTCTGTGCGGTTTTGTTTAACCCTTTCTTTCTGCTAATAACGGGTGGGTTTTGCTACATTTGCTTCTGTCTTAAGTTTTCAAAGGAAACAAATCTGTCTTTTTTTTTTTTTTCTCCCATTGTGCTCGAATAGCTTCAGTTTTATGAAATTCTATCCTTCATGTAATGCGTAAATATGTAAAAAGATGAAGCAAAACTGAAGGAGCCGATCTAATATTGACATACATTCTGTGTATATGATTTTAACGACAATACATCGAATCGCTGGCATTAGGGTCCTAGGAAATTCCAGTCTGTACAGTGAGACCACATTAGATGTAAGCGCTCGGACGCCAACGTATACGCATCTACTTTCAAATGTCCCATTGTTTTGCACTGTGGTTTATACAGAGCGGTTTTTAGAGATCCCGTTGTGCAACGAGCAGTGTGATAATGTGTTTGTTTTTTTGGGGTCCGTAGCTTTTTTTTTTTTGCTCTGCATTTCCTGCCTTACGATGTATAGAAATGTAAAAGGCTGGGTGACTATTGCACATATTTTTATGCTTTCTTTTTATTTTTTCATCTGTTTGACGAATTGAGATTCCGCTGCTTTTACAATTAACTTTGTGCGTTTTTAACACTACAGTGGGATGGTTTTTAAAACTTTAAATGCATTTTAAGCGATTAGGATCTTTTGATTATTTTTTTTTTCTTTCTGATGTGGGGACATGATCAGCGGTTGGTTCTGATGTATCGTGTTGGTAACTTCTAGATTTTCCTTTTTAAGTATGTTCTGGACATTTGTGCTGTAATTTAAGGCTGTCATAGTCTAGGAGCCAACAGGTCCTTAGTGTTAGCCAGGACGAGGATCTTTACAAATGTCCCTTCAGCATGATTAGCATCAAATAGGCATGTTCCCTAACATTAACCAGCTAACGTTAAATTAGAAGCCATGCTACAGGCACCCTGAGAAACGAGAGCGTCGTACAGCGACGTAACTGGGAGGTGAAGGCTGGCACTTGTTATGATTATTAGAGGCGTCTACGCCTCTGGCCATCAGAAAAGAAGATACGTGTCGTGCAGGGACCACAACCTACCCACTGCTAAACTTCTCGTCTCCCCCCACGTTCCTTCAGTTACAGGGGGGGAGGGGGTCACTTGTTTATATCTGTGACTAAAGGATTTCCTTGGACTGCTGTACTTTTTCCCTTGATGTAACAAAATGCTATTAATCTAAATATTTGTAAATAAAGTACCTGTATCTAGATAATTTATAACTTGTTTCATTATTTTATTTCTGGCTTTTTGGAGAGTGGAAGCTGGATTGTGATCTCTGATTATGTCGCAGGCGACAGAATGAAGTTTGGTTCCTTTCTATCTGCTCGCAAATCTGGTGTTTGTCTGATATATATCACAAGGAGAGGATGTTATAATACTGGTGTATATAATACCTGTCTCACACAGTCCCTTAGTGATTGCTGCTACCTGTGACAAGATCTGATTAATTTCCCACTTTTCTTACGTGAGATTTCTTATACAGAGTAATTCTGGGCAGTTTTATTACTTGTTTGTTTAGTCCTGTGCAGCTGACAATGCGTTTCCTTTAATGTTATGCACCAAAGTTCTTTGTAATTTGTTTATATAGCGCCAATCATTACGCAGAGCTGTACAGAGAATGAGGAGTTCTGCACAATCACTGACCAATAGGTTAGTTCAGTTGCACCCAATCTAAGAAATAATGAAACCATAAATATATAGGAAGTGGAGCCAAGTCTGACCTTTAAAAAGGTAAGTTTAGAAAAATAAAAGCCACATCCATAGAAGAAATGTATGTATTTATATATAAAAACTTAGTCACATACAAAAATATAGTTCATTTGTGGGAAAACTTGCAAATGTATAATAAATTATTATATACATATCGGTGCATGTCCAGAACTAGCTCTTAGAGCAGCCGCATGTACGTGGACTGATGGTGTATGAGTGATACGGATCATACAGTCTGAAATGCTGACAAAACCTTGTATGAGATGTCTCCATCTGCTGAGTAATGTTCAGAGAAATCACTGTCTCCTGAAATACAAACATGACAATCTTCTGAGTCTGTATATTCATGCATTAGATGAAGGTTTCGGATTAGGAACTATACAGGTTACATATAACATTGCAGAAACTGTGGGGCCCTTTAGATCAGTGTTTCCCAAATCCTGTCCTCAGGGGCCCCTAACAGTGCAGGTTTGTCATATCTCCTTCCTGGAGCACAGACATAATCATTACTGACTGACACATTGTAATAGATCCACATGTGGTATTGATTATGAGACCTGATAACCATGCACTGTTAGCAGTACCAGAGGGCAGAATTTAGGAAACTAATTTAGCAACCAATCAGCTTGCTTTATTTTTTTTAAACTGCCCTAAATGTTGCTGTTTTTATCCGTCGCCACACAAATCGTCTACCAGCCGCTGGTCACTGTTTGCTGCACTTCTGTAATACAGAGGTCAGCCCAGCAAGTAACTACAGGGGAAACCTTTCCCTCACTAGTACCCCATGGAGCAGATCGGTTCCTCTCCTGCCACCTTCATTCATTTTATAAATGTTACAGGAAGACCCCAATATCAAACTAAGGGGACGTCGCTCCTACTGCCCAATATAACTTGTATCTGGAGTCATTGGAGAAAAATTCCATCACAATTCTGGAATAAATAATATACAATACATGAATCTGTCTGTAATTAGAGTGTTAGCTGGGCAGGGATCAAAGGGCTCAGACGAGTAGAAACGCTTACCTAGAGCATGTACTCCTTGTGTACACCCTGTGGCTGGATACTGGAACTTGGTTTAAAGCTCTGAAATATAAGAACATTTATTGTTCACTTATGTTCCAGAATAAATAGAAACTGTATCCATACTAAAACAAGGGGAATATTCTGTACAGCACGATGTGTCTGCAATGGCCACAAAGTGTTGATGTTCTGGCTGAAATCTCAGCTTGTTTTTATTAGCATTCCCCATCAGTGAGGAGAAAAAAAATGAGCGGAGATTCCCTACTATACGGGGCAGCAATTGAATTTCCACTTATGACTTTGAATAGAAAGACGTTACGGAATGGAAACTGTTTCTGTATACAAGCCAGAGAGACCCCCATAGGGGGGGCGATGAATACACCACTCACCTGGGTGGGAAGGATGCCTGAATCTTCGCTGGAGAAGTTATGGGAGTGGAGCGGTGAATCAGGTGATGTGTTACTGACCAATTCATCCAGTGCATCCACCCGTCTCTTCAGGCTATGTAGACAGCCCTCCGTCTGCTGCCGACCTCTCCTGAGCACGTCTGCTTGTTTGGACATCCGCTGGTGGAGCTCTGCCTAAAGATGACCACATTCATTTAGACACTGGCTGTAATAACACCTACTACAACCAATTTACTATTAAGGACACCTTAATACTTTGTACTTATCAGATTGCAACAAAGGGTCTACAAGTTGGCTACCTGCTGCTGCTGAGATAGACCTCTAACACAACACCTGCAGCTCTGGGCACTGTTCAATAGTCTTTCCACTGCCTGCCTAGTAAAACATTGGGCTGATCCTTACAACCTCCGCCAGTGGTATATAAAGATTTTAACACCAACTCTTTCACTGAATTCAGACGTTGCCTGTAGTGGATGTGGCAAGATTAGACCATTTCCTCTCGAAACCATTTTAGGGGACGATTACCTTAAGTCTATCCTCGTGCTGCCGTAGTTTTTCCCGCAGAGCATCTCCCCTCCAATGTTCATCCTGTAAAGTACAAGCAGAGACTTCACCAGCGCTTCCGCTACAGACTCTGGTGCATCTATCAGATACTGATCCATTTATAACCTTACAGCAGATCTACGACATTTGATTTTCAGACATGTGAAGATAACGGGTTTATCTGGGACATCATCATCATACATTTATTTATATAGCGCCACTAATTCTGCAGCACTGTACAGAGAACTCATTCACATCAGTCCCTGCTCCATTGGAGCTTACAGTCTAAATTCCCTACTATAGACACACACACCACACATGGAGGGAGGGACTAGGGTTAATTTTTTTATTGCAGCCAATTAACCTACCAGTATGTTTTTGGCGTGTGGGAGGAAACCGGAGCACCCGGAGGAAACCCACGGAAACACAGAGAGAACATACAAACTCCACACAGATAAGGCCATGGTCGGGAATCGAACTCATGACCCCAGTGCTGTGAGGCAGATGTGCTAACCACTAGGCCACTGTGCTGCCATGATATCCAGGGGTGCGTACCCAGTACCTTCTAGAGATCCTATAGTCACCAGCCATATGCAGTTAGGGTACAACAGTAAATAAAGGCCAGGCAGGTTTACCACATAAGCTAGTGGGGTTAGCAACAGATAAAGTAGTTCCATTCATTGGAATGTCCCGACTTGCTGAATCCCCGCCGCTTGGCCTGACAATCTCTCTTCTACCAGCACAGTAGGAGTCTAGCCCCTGTTAAGTCATGCTGGGGTTCATATCGGGCTGAAGACAAAATCAACAACAACTTTCCCTGGCTCCTGCTCTATCCCCTGTAGTTTTCCCACGCTCCAGGGGCTGACCCTTCTCATCCCAATGTATCCCTTGGTCCCCTGCTGAGCTGACACCATGGTGTCTGGCTACAGCCAATGGGAACATGCATAGGTTAAGGGGCAATGTCAAAATGAATAAAGTGACACTCCCAGTATTAACCCCTCACACACTTTTTCAGCCAGAACTAGAGCTCAATTGATCAGGACTTCTGGTAGGGAGGAGAATTCAGCTACAGCCCCCCTCCTCCTGTAATTTGTAACTGGACTCCACCCAATCCTTACCCATAATACACCTGGTTTCAATTTAAGCACAATGCATCCCTGCAATATCAACAATATACATTTTTACAATCAGTAAAACATAGTGAATAAGTCTATATAGGCATGGCTATAATGTCCCCCTTATACACATGTAATGAGACACTGCACTCATACAGGACTATAAAATGTACACATTATACGCCATGTTTTGTCAGGAACAAGGGACAGGCTGGTTAAAGTGATATCAAACTCGTATCATCACCTAAGGGACTAGAGATGACCAATGTCTTGGTCAGGCTTGGCTAACCTGTGGCACTCCATGTGTTGTGAAACTACATGTTCCAGCAATAAGCTGCTATATATTTGGCAAAGCATCCTGGAGCTTATAGTTTCACAACACCTGCAGTGCCATAGGTAAGCCAAGCCTGGTCTAGGTGAACAGTTTCCCCTGCCACCCAGTAGGCACCGGAAGAGGAAGCTGGTCAGGTTCCACTAGAGAAAATACCTTTGAAGACATCAGTACTGTGTACAAATAATTACAGCATTATAAACGTGTAACAGCCAAACCCGGGCTTCACTCACCGTTAACCGACTTCTCCCCAGTGTGTCCTGGGAAGTGGTGTTTGCAGAGAAGGGAAAGTTTTCTTTCAGACTGTCCAGCTGAGACTGCAGACTTTGGTTCTGTTGTAGGACATCTCCCACATCCTCCGCCAGCTCGTCCCCATCTGCACAGTGGAGGTCTTGGAGGCTGCTCTGGATCTCCATCTTCACTTGGGCTTTTAGTTCTCTCACAGCTTCATTCACCTCCAGTTGTCTCCTGTCCAGTTCTTCTTGACTCTTAAGCTACAAATGGAAATAACCCGTTACCCCGACCTCTGTACAGGAACGAAGTTACGGAGCAGCTCCAGAAAATGGACTTGTGTTCATAACAATCCACAATTACAGTTCTCAACATATATCGATGATTAGACCTGGTCTGAAAAGTGCCTGGAGCTCTATGTTGGATAATCTACTACTGGGAAAAACATTTGGGGCTCTCTCTAGATCACACCATCTATTAGGTTCTTAAACGCTTCTCTCCCAACAAGTCACATCTTGTAGACCATCCACTAGAGGACTATGTTCAACCATCCCATTCATACTCCCAACAGGTCATGCTATCAGGATTTCCCAGTGTGAAAACTGCATCAAGGCAGCAGAGAATAAACTAGGAAAACATGTCGTGTCGGAAACACGCCGAAGGGAAAGGTGGAGCTGCAGCCTCACGTTTATATAGCAGCACCTTTTTCACCAGAGGTCTAAACGTCATCTTATGTGTGTAAGATTGGTTGCTCTACGGCGGTAAATTAAATAGTTATTCGCGAACTGCAGTGAAACATTGGCCCCAAGTATAGAAATAGTGAGTGGGAGTAAAGATGACTGTATTTTTAATATAAAACGAATAGTGATTATGTTGCTAATATGTAACTGGTTATAACTGATGACGCCATTACTAGATGCGATCATTACAGATAAATCACCTCTTGCCGTAGAGCGGCGTGTTCCGCCTCCAGGAGTTTCAGCTCCTTCAGAAGTCGCTTAGCTCTCTCGTGGTTGTCGTAAGCGGCTTGTTCCACCAAAACGAGCTGCTTCTGCAAGTTGCTGTTCTCCCGTTTCTGCTCCTAAAATACGGACAGGAGCAGGGTTATAAACACCGCTTGGTAACTAGTAAAAAGGATCACAACTGTATTCAGTGGCCCTGTCTTCTATTTTTATGGGTGTGATTCCTTGATCAGCGCTGCCATTGGATACCATGTTAGCCAGAACATACATATCTATATATAGTAGAAGTTATCCCTTTAGGAATATTTATCATTAAACATGAGTATGTAACATAATGCGGGCAGCATCTGCTCTGCTCATTCGCAGTTTTGTATAATTTCCTATAGAAGTCCAGCTAATAAAGTAACTGATGTGACACAGACTCCGAGCGATGACTAAGAGCGCCATCCCTAATGGGGACAGTGTTCCATGCATTCTGTGTAGAATATAATTATAAGAGGACCCGGGAGCATTGAAGGAAGCTGTGACGCTGCCACAATTACAACATTACAGACAGTGGAAGCAGCTGGTCTGGGACTGATTGAAATAAATTGAATTTGAAGCAGGATGTGAGGATTCCGACCATTGCTTGTTCCAATATCTATGACAGAGAGAGGGATGAGAAATACATTACAGATTGATCAGCAGGAATGTGAGCGACCAATCCTAGTGGAGGAAACCTGAAACGTCAGCCACAGGCTCCAACGCAACAGCGCCCCCTACATTCACATGCAGTGTCCTACAGGCAGGAAGTCTTATGTGCAAAAATATAAACGCTTGCTTCATAGCATCAAGGGATTTCCAGGTCAGACAACGTTACTGGATTAATCACACCCTTCTGCAACTTTACGAAACACACTTCTTTCTCTCTAGGTTTTTGCTGTGTTTTTCAGCCATGTATTTATACCATCAGGGCTGGTTGTTCTTCGTACTTGCTCTCGTCCCTCCCAGATCATGATCCTCCTATATAATAAACATATTTCAAGCAAAGCAACATCTCCTTTCCAGCAAGTCTGGAGACACCCCTAATATTACATTATTCTATAAGGACAGTTCCGGCTGCGGAGAAGACCTTACCGCAGCCGCCTCCTCAAACTGCATCCGCTGATTGGCGACTGCTTCCTGTAAGTTCGCGATCCTCTTCTCCTCCCTCTTCCTCTCCGCCGACATCTGGTCCTGGAAGCTGCTCAAATCGTTTCTACAAATCTCCATCTCTTTCTGCAGTGCCAAAATCTCATTTGTCCTTTCCCGCACCTGTTCCTCTCGCTCCGACAGGTGATGTCCTGGAAGGAGAGAGACCTTTTCACTGGTCGGTTATAGTCAAGTTACCTGTCATCAAGACCCTGCACTGCGCAATTTGTTTGGGGGAAGTTACCATGTAAATTGAACCCCTATGATCAGACAGGTGGGGGCTCACAGAGACCAGACTATCAGCAGCATTACTGTGTATGTTAATGTGTTAGAAATATAGATTCACGACAGCTTGCGCTTTGTGGGGGAAGAGTTTTGTCAATGTACCCTACATTTCCTGCAGGAAGCCTTTCTGAGCCCAAGTCTGGTAACAGAGCAGAGAAGCCTTTAGTGAGGCTGAGGGTATGAAAACTTCTGCATAAATATAGATTATTTAATGCTATCTCAGCTTGATGTAGACATACTGGTGCTGGCCAGGGATTCCTCCAGCGCCGAGCACCACTTCTCCTCCTGCTGCAGTTTCAGAGCGCGCTTCTCCATGGCGCTGACCTTGGCGCTCATCGCATCCAGAGCACTCTGCCGATGTGACAGCTCCCGCTCATACTTCTCTCTCTCATCCTCGTGTGCAGCTGCCGCCTCTCTCAGCTTCTCCTCCTGACCCTCAATGTCCTTCATCGTTTGCTTTAAACGCTGGGAAAAGCGCACAAGTTATATTTAGGATGATAGATTTAGCGGCTTATACAGTAACTCTGCGTTTAGAGGCAATATCTGCTGGAAACAACCAACCAGACGCTGGCTTTCATTGTGTAACTCGTACAAGACAGACACACTGGTTGCACAGTAATAAGATCTGGTTCTGTAATACAGCAATAATCAACTATTTATTTACCCTGAATAGTATATGAAATCTATATTAGGGACAGAAGCATGGTTAACAAGGCTATTACAGGAGTGATCATTATCTAGACATTCATGGCCGTGGTTATCCCAGCGGCAATAACAGATCTCTCATACTTTGCTTTTTGTGGGATTAATGGAACAAAATAAAAACGCAACCTTCGTCCTTGGAAGAAGCTGCCAATATCAATAACTTAAAACGTTTAATAATACCTGAATGATAATTATATAATGTTACAGCTTAATGCTCCGCCCTCTCCTTTGTGCAGGGATTCCAGAGGAAGCTCTGCTGGAGAAACATATCATACAGTAACAGCGAATCCATGCTCAGCATGCAGTCATTATACCACCAGTATTGTTTGGAGCTATGTGGAAATAGGCTGATGGATGTCCGGTTAGTGTGCCGTGACGCACAGGTCGGGGACTCCGGCCAAACGACCTCATTCCTTTAGTAGCTTTTATAACAATAATGTATTTTGCTACTAGAAAAGGTGACTTAGGTCTCAAGCCGCAGACAGGAAGTGACATCATTAGGGGTTTGCTCTTACCACTTCCTGTCTTGTGAGCTCATGCGTGGTCTCCTCGATGGCTCCCTGCAGCTGTCTCAGACGCTCCTCTTTTCGGCGCTCCTCTTCCTCCAGCAGTTTGTATCTTCCTACGCTCTCTGCCGTGTCCTCCTTCAGAGCGGACAGTACCTTGTCCCGGCGTTTAGTGGAATTCCTCATATCCTGACCAAGAACACACAGAAACCACGGTCACAGCTCATTGGCAGCATTTCTTACCCAGAATCCCTAGCGGAAGAACTGAACATAATACTAGAGAACCCAATAGAAGGATCTCTCCATCAGTCTACAGATTGCTGGTAATCCCTACGGCATGATCTCCATATCTATTTGTGTTTTGATGAGTGATGACATACAAGTATTAATGGAGAAATAATGGATGGGTTTGCAAATCACAGCTAAAGTAACAATTTCGGGATGTTAATGCTTTGTTTAATAAAAGTGCTGTCCGTCCTGTCAATGTAGGGAAAACTTTACATATGTAACTCAAAGCATCACAAAGTAAGTATATATTCTAGTAGTTACCTGCTCCGTCTCCCTAAGCTGAGCCCTCAAGTCAGTAAGTTCATCGTTCAGCAACCCGAGCGCCTCTCTCTTCTCTGCAATAAGAAAAACACTGAAACATTAAACTTGTCATATGTAGCTGTGGGCTTGTCCCACTCTTCAAGGTTCCCATATATGAGGCAGACAGGACATGTACAGCGTGTGGCACTCAGGCCCAGAGGGGACCTGGGAGTATACCATGGAAGAGAGGTGCTCCGGAATATATATTAGTGGGACTCCAGTGTGTTGTTCCTGGTCCCAGCACTGCCCCCTAGTGGTCTCACCTTGCAGTAGCTGCTGCGCAGTGGCTGTTTCCTGGCTCCGTAACTCTCTCTGTTTGTTCATCTGACCGAGATCGTTTTGCAGATTCTTTATATCAGATTCCAGTTTCTCCAGCGTAACGGTCGCTGTTCTGTTCTTCTCTTCTGTGTCGGCCAAAGCTCTGATGCAGAAAATAAATAAATTCACCTTAATTCACAGAACAACCAACCAAATAAACAGCCCCAATACTTAATCTGTACAGATCCATTTTTCCCCAGATCAGATGACAATTTTCCTTTGTACACTTCAGACACTACATGTAGCAGAATCACCAGCGCCCTCTGCTGTGTGCCCTGGGCCATGCAGAGACTAGACTCTGGGGTGAGGGGGTAGGACAGGGTCAGTTACAGGGAGCTGGGGAGGACTCTGCTGGAACCATTCTCAGAGCGTATAACCGATGATGGAGACTGTAATTACTTCTTGTTCCTGTCGAGTTTCCGCTCCAGCTCCTGGCCATTCTCCTCCAGGTATTCCTTCTCGCTGCTCAGGGCCTCCACCTTCTCCTGCAGAGTGTGCATCTGAGTCATGAGCAGCTCGATTTCGTGGTGATCCTTCTCCAGCAGCTGCCTCTGCCAGTCCCTGTCCCCATGTAACCGCTGCGACGTCCTCTGTAGGTTCTCCAGCTCCATCTTCCCCTGGAAATACAGCCAGTGACACGTGTACAATGTATATTCCAATCACACAGGAGGTCTGCGTTGTATTTACATGTATGTATACCGGGACCGGGTCTTCCACATATCCCCTTCTACAGTCACTGCGAGGAGCTCAGTATAATGAGGGGGGAATGTCAGACACTCATTACTAAGCACCTCTTCCTATAGTCACTATGAGGAGCACTGCCAAACAATATAAGGGAACTATCATACAAAGAGACCTGATCAACAAGCTCCTCCTTCTGCACAGTCACTGTGAGGAGCTCTGCAACACAGTAGAATTAGAAAGGGAATGTTATACACAGAAACTTGATCTGCAAATGTCTATCGTCACTATGTGGAGCTCTGATAAACAGCATACTGTGAGCAGCAGAATGGAATGCCTGGGACAGTTTGGGAAATTACACAAGTAAATCTTGAATGAGTAAATTAGTAATTGGGACCTCATTTACAGTTAATCGGGCAGATGTGACAAACCATGTTGCGGTATAAGGGCAGATTCCATTTTTTGTTTGTTTGCAGGGATAATACTGAAAGATTTAGCACCCCAGCAACCAATCAGACACTCGCTGTCACTGTCTAACTGCTGATTGGCCGCTCAGTGTCATGTGAGCGATGACCTCTCACCTGCAGCATCAGAGACTGGGTCTTCTCCAGGTCATTAATCTTCTGGTCGTGCTGAAGTTTCAGTCCCTGAAGCTCATTGTTCTCCAGCTGCTGCATCTCCAACATGTGTTTCAGCTCTGGTGGAGAACAAACCGTTCGTTCTACATCACCATACACAGGAATTTATGTCAGAACAAACATTTCTATAATTTGAAAGGCATCTATTGACACACTGGAAACTGCTACACCAGTAATTCCATCACTTGTACAATCGCATCCTGCCAGGGAGAGCTGTGAGACAACAATCTACACTGCAGCATGCACTGAAGCACCGAAACAGTCACAGAAATATACACAGAGCCTAGAAGCCGGACAATCATCCTGATAGGTTACCAGATTTCTGTTTGTGAATTTGCGAGATGATTTTCTGCAGATTATCTTCTTCCTGCATCACTTCCTGTTTCAGAGTCGTGAGCTGTGACCTCTTCTCATTCAGCTGCGCGTTCATTTCTCCTTTCTGAACGCATAACTCGTTCAATGCCGACTTCACCTCCTGCAAAATGAAGCAGGAATTAGACTAAGATTTTAGATCGATGTAAAAGGACTGATAGCAAGAAAACCTCCACAGCAATAACCCTGTAAAGACATCAATGCTTCTAGGAATCGATAACATATTTGGTTATTGAGCAGTTTGATTCATAATAGATTTATCTACACAACAGGGTAGATCAGCAGCTCACACTAACGCATTTCACACATGGACTGATCCTGTTGCCCGTTCCGAGACCCAAATTGGACAGATCTGGTCTGTGCTTGGTTGCATCTACTGGATGAGAAGGCATCTTAGTGCGGTGGTAAGACAGTCCAGATATACGGGGGCCTACATTACTGGTGATACCTGCGAGTGTTTGCAGCAAGATAGCAGACACGCAACTTATGCTCTCCCCAGCGGAGGATCCCACAGAGGACGCTATCCCTTCCACACACCGAGCGAGGAACAATGATTACACAAAGTTTGACAGAGCCAGAGCAGAGGAAGGGGTTGGAGGGGATTTGGAACCTGCATCCTGAGATTAGGATACCCCCTTTGGCTGATAGAGAAAAGTGTGATATGTGTCCACACCGGCACTATGATGTAGTCTTTCCTGGATTACGACCAACGGGAGAATCCCTCTAAATTGTGTAAGTAAATAGAAGGACAATTCACCTTTATCTCTTGTCTCCTCTCAGCCACGTCCAGCTCCCCATCCCGCAGGACCTCCTTCAGGTTAGCTTTCTTCTGGTCAATGTGATCTTGGAGAAGATGAAGCTCCTCTTTCTTCTGGCCCAATAATCTGTCTAACTCGGCCATCTTCTCCTGTTGTGCAGATATCTATAGTACAAGAATTGGGATAATGTTACTGTTTTACCCCAGGATCTGAGCCTATTACCCCCCATCTATGAAACTAGCGTTTTTACAAGAAGCTAGAACCAAATACAACATAACACCACAAGATGCTTCTAAAAGCCGGAAAGCTAGTGGGTATGGTGTCACCAGGAAACACCAGTCTCTACCACCCGACCCGCCTACAGGAGTTTTACCAGGGTTAAACGCAAGTAAAAGCACCAGTGGGGTAAGAGTCCGCTTAGTTTACCTGGAAATTTAGTCGTTCTACAGACGTCTTCTTCTCTGCCAGAAGTTTCTCAGCTTCCTGGAGGGTCTGTAACTGGTGGTCTTCTTTCCCCTCCGCCTCTTGGACATCATCTTTTAGTTTCTGAAGACTGAAAGACAAAACGCAAAGGTCAGCGACATCTGTAAGGAGAATATGGTGAAAGACACAGAAGGTAAGAAGTCGATAGAGACGTAATCCAGAGACGGCTTCTCCAACGTTTCTTCCCCCACTGTGTGCTGGGGATCCGGGTATTTTTGCGGATTTAAGTCCGCGTATACCTTATCATCACGCGTACCTGTCAGTCATCGATTGGATTCTGTGGTTGAGCGACTGGAACTCTGCATCTTTCGCAGACATCACGCCGTTTATCTCTTGCAGGATATTTTCCTGCGCTGCTCGGTGCTGCTCCAGATCTCTGGCGTTGGTTTGCATCATCCTGAAACATGAACATTAGGTTATGTCCATAATTAATTGCTGTGGCCGGGGAAGAAATGTTTAAACTGTGTATTGTATAATGTGTAAAAGATTAAATGTATAATGTTTAAAAAAGCACATGAGAAAGTGTACGGCCTATTACCTATCGGACGGTCTACCGCTCCCCCCCCGTTTACCATTTGGCCTTTTTCTATCAAATATTATTTGAAAACTCTAATAACTACTGGAGTTAAGAACAATGTGTATGAAGACTGGAGGCTTCCTGGCTGCTCTGGAAAGGTTCTCGGAATGAGTGGTGTGTTTGGGAAGACCCAGCGGTGTTTGGCTGCCACCTCTGGTCCCCAAGTAAGAAGACCGGAGAGCGGCAGTGCCGGGGGACCTCCTAGATGAAGCCCCTGGAGCCGGCAGCGGAGCTCCATGAACTGGGAGGACTCCTCTCTCCCCCACAGGATCTAGCTGAACTTCCTGGAGCTGAATTTGACTCTGAGCCGGTGCCAGCCCTGTGTGTACCATGTATTTGTCCTATATCAATACCTTCTAGTGGTGTGGATGTGCTCTCAGTGTACAGCGCTCATACACGTTATAGGAGCCAATAAACATTACTACTATTAAGACCCAGCTAGTTCTTGTCACCAAGAGATTATAGCGCACACTTTACACCCCGCTGTCCTGTGTCAGCACACGGTCCGCTACCCATCCAACTAATGCAAGCTGTCAAGGGATCAGCCCGAAAGATGTGCTGCAGCAGTTACGTACTAGAGATTGATTCTCCCCCCTAAACAAGCTTTAGAAACCCAGCGACAGATTACAGCAACAGCCACATACCGCAACTGTTGGTCGGCTTTCACCAAGTTCATGGCCGTCTCTTGCGCTCGTCTCTCCAGCTCCTCTGCGTCGCTCTCCGTTTGGGATAGATGTTTCTTAGCTGAATTGTACTTTTCAATTAAATCCACAGTCTGGGGAAGAAAAATACACAACGTATAAGGAACACAACCAACGGTCTATCGATGAGCAGGTTTATATTTCCGGCATCACAATCTGTTACGAGACAACGAAAACAGAAATGTCGTCATCTGCGCACTTTTTCCTGCGTGTCCTTCAGTTCATTCTCCGCCTCCGCCAGCAGCCGGTCTGCCTCGCGAAGCTCCGCCCTTCTCTTTAAGAGCGTTTTCTCGATGCACTCGATCTCATCTTCGATATGATCATGATGCTGCAGGGATCTCTCTAGTTCCAACTCGGTAATAAGACCGTCTAGATGACCTTCGGCCGGATTCCTGAAAACCATCAGAAATTGGGACTTGTAAACCAGGACACTGCAGGGATTAGCCCGTTACATAGAATTATCCCAGTCCGCTGCTTACTTGCGCTTCTGGCCCGATTTACGCAATGTTATAACCTCTCCCTTTAGAGCTTCTCTTTGATGTTGCAGGTCTTCAATATCCTCCATTAATCTCGCCTTTGTCTTCTTCTCTTTCTGCTGACGAGACTTGAGGTGATCGATAATGTCTTCAAGTCGGTTCATCTCATTTTCCTGTAAAAACAGCTTTGATGTTTACTAAGCAAAGGATCCAGCTCCCAACTTGCAGCAAAATATCTCACTCCCAACACTGAATAACACATCAATAAGGCTACACTCAATGCAGAGCGTCAATAAGAATTAACACAATCAATCGTGGAGGCAGACATTTGTTTAGGGTACATCAGCGATGGGCACCCGATACACTTCAGGGGCCACATGGGCTGCCCCTCTAACCTTCAGAAGGGCCACACGTTACCCTTAATCTCAGTAATAAGATAAAAATACATTTAATGAAAGAGACACCTATCTGTAATAACATATCAGCAGCATTTTACACACGTGTTACACGCTATAACATACACATCTGACAATAAAGCAAGAGGAAGCTGGGGGCCGCAGGGGGATGGCTCGGAGGGCCGCCTGTTGCCTATCACTTCGCTAAACCAATACTCACAAGGATGCAGACTATTGGTTCAGGAAATAGTGATGTCACCCAGGTAGGAGGCACTAAGTTCTCAGGGAATAAGAACCTCATGGAGACTAGCTGACTAGTGCCGCCTTGTGCCTCACGCCTCTGCCAAGCCACTAACTGCTGAATATCATTGGATACACCATATTTACTAACAATATTGCAAAATATCATAATAGCAGCAATACAAGAGGTTTTTGTCGAAAATATGGATGTAAAAATGTCCCACCAATAAGTCGCCTGTACAGACTAGTACGTGGCGGTTCCAGAACGTACCAGGTGGTGGTGCGTGGACACGTTGCAGTGAAGCACGCCGGCGGGAATGACTGGAAGGGTGAACTGTGCCGGAGGAGGTCCATAAACAAACTGCGTCCCGATAGGTGGGGGCCCATAAACGACACTTCCAGGGGCCAGTGGTCTGCCCGCGGAGGGCGGGGGAGGTCCATATATTACAGTTCCTTGCGGGACAGGAGTACCGTCTGGGAATACAGTATAAATAATGGAGCCGGGCGGAGGAACAAAGTGACATGATGGCGCTACGTCAGCCTCGCTGGGAGTATCGCTGTATCCGTCATCACCTGTGGGGAGAGAAGTCGGTGAGAAATCAACGCTGCAAGCATGAGACGGAGGCTGCACCACAGTAACTGATAACCACAAGACGGAGGCCTCCGTCAGACAGGAGATAAAGCTGCACCAACGTCCTCCCGAGACACAGAGTTATGTCCTGATTCAATGTAATCCCCCTTACCCAGTACAGTACAGAGGACAGCAGCTATACACATAGATATCTTCCCCTACCCAGTACAGTACAGAGGACAGCAGCTATACACATAGATATCTTCCCCTACCCAGTACAGCACAGAGGACAGCAGCTATACACATAGATATCTTCCCCTACCCAGTACAGTACAGAGGACAGCAGCTATACACATAGATATCTTCCCCTACCCAGTACAGTACAGAGGACAGCAGCTATACACATAGATATCTTCCCCTACCCAGTACAGCACAGAGGACAGCAGCTATACACAGAGATATCTCCCCCTACCCAGTACAGCACAGAGGACAGCAGCTATACACAGAGATATCTCCCCCTACCCAGTACAGCACAGAGGACAGCAGCTATACACAGAGATATCTCCCCCCCCCTACCCAGTACAGTACAGCAGCTATACACAGAGATATCTCCCCCCCTACCCAGTACAGCACAGAGGACAGCAGCTATACACAGAGATATCTCCCCCCCCCCTACCCAGTACAGCACAGAGGACAGCAGCTATACACAGAGATATCTCCCCCCCTACCCAGTACAGTACAGCAGCTATACACAGAGATATCTCCCTCTACACAGTACAGAGGACAGCAGCTATACACAGAGATATCTCCCCCCTACCCAGTACAGTACAGAGGACAGCAGCTATACACAGAGATATCCCCCCCCCTACCCAGTACAGCACAGAGGACAGCAGCTATACACAGAGATATCTCCCCCCCTACCCAGTACAGTACAGCAGCTATACACAGAGATATCTCCCCCCCTACCCAGTACAGCACAGAGGACAGAAGCTATACACAGAGATATCTCCCCCCCTACCCAGTACAGTACAGAGGACAGCAGCTATACACAGAGATATCTCCCCCCTACCCAGTACAGCACAGAGGACAGAAGCTATACACAGAGATATCTCCCCCCCCCCCCACCCAGTACAGCACAGAGGACAGCAGCTATACACAGAGATATCTCCCCCCCTACCCAGTACAGCACAGAGGACAGCAGCTATACACAGAGATATCTCCCCCCTACCCAGTACAGTACAGAGGACAGCAGCTATACACAGAGATATCTCCTCCCCCCTACCCAGTACAGCACAGAGGACAGCAGCTATACACAGAGATATCTCCCCCCCCTACCCAGTACAAAGGACAGCAGCTATACACAGAGATATCCCCCCCCTACCCAGTACAGTACAGAGGACAGCAGCTATACACAGAGATATCTCCCCCCCCTACCCAGTACAGAGGACAGCAGCTATACACAGAGATATCTCCCCCCCTACCCAGTACAGTAGCTATACACAGAGATATCTCCCCCTACCCAGTACAGTACAGAGGACAGCAGCTATACACAGAGATATCCCCCCCCCCTACCCAGTACAGTACAGAGGACAGCAGCTATACACAGAGATATCTCCCCCCCTACCCAGTACAGTACAGAGGACAGCAGCTATACACAGATATCTCCCCCCCTACCCATTACAGCACAGAGGACAGCAGCTATACACAGATATCTCCCCCCCTACCCATTACAGCACAGAGGACAGCAGCTATACACAGAGATATCTCCCCCCCTACCCAGTACAGTACAGAGGACAGCAGCTATACACAGAGATATCTCCCCCCCTACCCAGTACAGCACAGAGGACAGAAGCTATACACAGAGATATCTCCCCCCCTACCCAGTACAGCACAGAGGACAGCAGCTATACACAGAGATATCTCCCCCCCTACCCAGTACAGCACAGAGGACAGCAGCTATACACAGAGATATCTCCCCCCTACCCAGTACAGTACAGAGGACAGCAGCTATACACAGAGATATCTCCTCCCCCCTACCCAGTACAGCACAGAGGACAGCAGCTATACACAGAGATATCTCCCCCCTACCCAGTACAGCACAGAGGACAGCAGCTATACACAGAGATATCTCCCCCCCTACCCAGTACAGTACAGAGGACAGCAGCTATACACAGAGATATCCCCCCCCCTACCCAGTACAGTACAGAGGACAGCAGCTATACACAGAGATATCTCCCCCCCCCTACCCAGTACAGTACAGAGGACAGCAGCTATACACAGAGATATCTCCCCCCCTACCCAGTACAGTAGCTATACACAGAGATATCCCCCCCCTACCCAGTACAGTACAGAGGACAGCAGCTATACACAGAGATATCTCCCCCCCCTACCCAGTACAGTACAGAGGACAGCAGCTATACACAGAGATATCTCCCCCTACCCAGTACAGCACAGAGGACAGCAGCTATACACAGAGATATCTCCCCCTACCCAGTACAGCACAGAGGACAGCAGCTATACACAGAGATATCTCCCCCCCTACCCAGTACAGTACAGCAGCTATACACAGAGATATCTCCCCCTACCCAGTACAGTACAGAGGACAGCAGCTATACACAGAGATATCTCCCCGTACCCAGTACAGTACAGAGGACAGCAGCTATACACAGAGATATCTCCCCCCCCCCTACCCAGTACAGCACAGAGGACAGCAGCTATACACAGAGATATCTCCCCCCCCCTACCCAGTACAGCACAGAGGACAGCAGCTATACACAGAGATATCTCCCCCCCCCCCCACCCAGTACAGTACAGAGGACAGCAGCTATACACAGAGACATCTCCCCCTCCCCTACCCAGTACAGTACAGAGGACAGCAGCTATACACAGAGACATCTCCCCCTCCCCTACCCAGTACAGTACAGTACAGAGGACAGCAGCTATACACAGAGATATCTCCCCCCCCCTACCCAGTACAGCACAGAGGACAGCAGCTATACACAAAGATATCTCCCCCTCCCCCTACCCAGTACAGTACAGAGGACAGCAGCTATACACAGAGATATCTCCCCCTACCCAGTACAGTACAGAGGAAAGCAGCTATACACAGAGATATCTCCCCCCCCCCTACCCAGAGTACAGCACAGAGGACAGCAGCTATACACAGAGATATCTCCCCCCCCCCCCCTACCCAGTACAGCACAGAGGACAGCAGCTATACACAAAGATATCTCTCCCCCCCCCCCCCCTACCCAGTACATTACAGAGGAAAGCAGCTATACACAGAGATATCTCCCCCTACCCAGTACAGTACAGAGGACAGCAGCTATACACAGAGATATCTCCCCCTACCCAGTACAGTACAGAGGACAGCAGCTATACACAGAGATATCCCCCCCTACCCAGTACAGTACGGAGGACAGCAGCTATACACAGAGATATCTCCTCCTACCCAGTACAGTACAGAGGACAGCAGCTATACACAGAGATATCTCCCCCTACCCAGTACAGTACAGAGGACAGCAGCTATACACAGAGATATCTCCCCCCTACCCATTACAGTATAAGGGGGAACAGGAAGGATTAATCTGCCCGCTGACACTTTGGTCACAGTAATAAAAGTTTATGATAAATATTTATTTGCGTTTTAAACCACAATCACTAAAAATAGCCTAATTTTACGTTATATAGAAGCATTTCATATAACTTACCTCTATTATTGTGACATCGGTGATGCCCATGCCGAAAAGGTGAATACACCCAATGCCCCATCGCTGGGGGCACAATCTCTTCCTTTCTCCCACAAGCTCTCCGCTTGGCGGGGGATGAGGTCATCGGGTACCGTAGACCGATGCCAGAGTCTTTTGTGCTCAGCGAATCACGACCGGAGTTCTGCCAAGAACAGGGAGATTCAGCGTATGTACAAAACAGACAGAGAATGCCGACAGCCAATCAGAACGGAAGGAATCAGCTGTAGCGCTGTGGGCACAGAGACCGAGGTTACTGCGCCCCCGGCACGACTACGGTGAGAACACGATTGGCCACCGGACATGTCTATGCACAAAGTTCTATTTCAAGCTTACGTTTGAGGAAGACGGTACGTAATACCAGTAGCCCTTTCTCCGGAACGGGTCGGCCATGCTGGTGATGTACTCGTTCTGATGGCTGAGAGCGTGCCTCAGGGATTCAATGTCATCCAGGAGACCCTCGACCTCACCGGTGTTACCTAGGAGACAAGACACTCACATAGTCTAGAAATAGCAGTTTGGGACATTGTAAATTGTCCATGTCCTGATTTGTGTCATAGCTCAGGGCCATGGAAGGAAGCAACTCCCCATGATGATTTAAAGACAAGACTGGAATGCACAGAAGAAAACATAAAGCAATTTATTAGATAAAAGTCCCACACAGGCGCACACAAGCAAATACATTAAAGTGAACGGATGTGTGGAAAACTTATTTAAATCTTTGCTGTCCAACACATGGTCTATAAATGGAAGTTTCCCCCAATAATACACCCACTGACCACGTCTACTGCTGGGGATAGGACGTTCTCTGTCCATACATGGCCACTCAATTAGTGAAAATCTGCTCAATAACATACAAGTTAGACACACACTGCTAGGGAGTGTATCTAACCAACAATTAAATGAACTACAACGGTTATATCACAAAATAGTCCCTTTGTTCTGTAGCACAAATGGAAGCCACAGATTTGATTTTACACTGCCTATTTTGGTCCAATTTAAAAAAATAAGGATAATATATTACCAGCTGCGACATGTTCCAACAAACGTTTGAGCCGGTCGATCTCCGCCCGTTGTTTCCTCAGGGTGTGGTTTAGCTTGTCGATCTCGAGCTGCTGGGAATTAGACACGTTGGCTCCGCCCTCTGCGTTCTGTAGCTCATCGTGTAACTGGCAAAAGGTGAACACACGTGTCACACGCATCTCTGTGCACACAATACTCAGCAGTCATTTACACATAGACCAGGATTAAAGCTCTGTCCATGTATAAATGAATAGCTGATAAGTCCTGGGCACAAACATACAGAATTGTAATCATACTCTGTTGTTGCAGTTGGGACATTTAAAAATAACTTGTCAGAGAAACTCTGTTCTACATTAGGGGTCTATCTGTAAATTAGTACCCCCCAGCATCTTGGTACATCATCCAGAAACCAAAGCATAAAATCCTGTCTGGGTATTTCAGAAAATTCTCCATCATCCTAAAGTATAGAAAGTTTCCTTAATTAGTTGAATTGACTTAACGGATAATGCCATGAACTGGTTCTGTGTCAGACACTTTGTGACGTACAGAGAGCGAGAAGTCCGGGGGAGGGGGGAAGGCGACGGTTGCACCAGACATCCGGGGGGGGGGGGGGGGGGGGGGGGAGGGGGTCTGACAACCTACCTGTTTTTCCCGGTCTTGTAGCAGCTCTTGGAGAAGCTCTATCTCTGCCTCAGCTTTGGCGAGATCACGGAACGCCTGGGCTGCCCGAGAGCAGACGTTCTCCGCTTCCTGGATCTCCTACAGGACATCGCAAAGAAGAAACTTTCATTGTACTGGCCCTTTAAAGCACAGTTTACCTCCCCTAATAAATGTGTATTTTTCTGCAATCACAAGGTCACGGTGACTGTTAATGTGGCATGGTCAGACATTTAGTGTGCCTGAAGCACAGAGATGCCTGGCTGTACACCCTTCTTGTAACTGACCAAAAGATGTTAGAAAGACTTGACACTAGAGCTTACTAAAAGTTATTGTTTGTTAAATAAATCAAGTTAGTGTCACCCTACTGCCGCCCCTTCTCTCCAGAGTCTACAGCAGGCCTGGCCATCCTGTGGCTCTCCTTGTGCAACTACAAATCCCAGCATGCTTTGCCAGCAGCCAGCCAATCGAAAGCTGGCATGCTGGGACTTCGTTTCACAACAGATTTTACTGTAATTGCTGGCAATGTGCGCCGCAAAATATTCACGCACCACATCAATTGAATCTCCCTCAAATAGTCATATTCACAAAACAAAGCGTAAGGCAGTATCATTCGAAATATCTAATTCATATATAAACATCAGTCATTATCGGAGAAATACACGTTTAGAGGAAGATCGTTCGCCAAATTTTTTCTCCATCCTTTGCAAATTTAGGTTTATTTTTGTATTGTTTGTAATCATTTTTTGTTTTTTACATTTTCAGTCCGGATTAGCAACAATCACCAAATTCAAGAAAGATCTTTTTTTTCTCTTATACTAAATGGCGTTTACTAAATTTACAGTATAAATAAACCATCTTTTGTGAATTCTGCTTTAAATCCTGAGCAAGTTACTGTTCATTTACTATAAGAGTGATTTGCGATACCTCAGTCCGCTCTCGATTGATCTGAAGCACCGTGCCGTGGAGAGATTTCAGCTGGTCTTTTGCGTCCGTCAACTCTGAGGTGGCCATCTTGTCAGAGATGGCCACAGCTCTCTTCAGTTCCTTCAGCTCTTTATCCAGTCCACAAAACTGCTTCTGCGCCCTGGCGTCCTCCATCTTCCTCTGGAATATAAAGGCGCGTCAGTCAAGTGCGTCACAGAACGACCACCTACGTTTCTGTGAGTAAATCGGATTTAACGCGCCACCTCGTTCTCCAGATCGTGCAGTTCGGCAAGTAGCCTCTCCCGCTCCTCGTCGGCTTCTACCAGCTGCTGGTCGGCCAGGCCCTGGATCTCCTCCATGGTTTTCAGCTTCTGGTTTAACTGTCGGACTTCTTTCTCCAACTGATGCACTTTGGCCTCGTGCTGCCTCTTTTCCAATTGGATCTAGAAAGAAAACTGTTAGAGAGACGCCTTTCCTTCTTCCACAAAATAACTAGACAATATAGAGTGCATGTCAAATTATAATTTATACAGTAGACATTTTCCACTGACACCCGGAAACAAATATCTGGGTAGTCACCGCGCTCTGGTGGCAGAACACGCCAATTGTATGTTACTCACTGCCAGCCCACGTGCTGGGTGATTGACAGTTCTCTGTGCGCCTCACGGACCTGGGGATAGCACAAATGTTGACCTGCCCTCATTCTCGTACCTTGGCTTCTGCTGCCTTGTTGCACGCTCTCTTATAATCCCCTGGAGCTTCCCTGGCTCTCTCCTGCAGTGCAGCCATCTCCTCCTGTAACTTCCTCTGTCTCTCCTGTGCCTCTCTCTTTTCTTCCTCCGACTTGTTGAGGATTTCATTAATCTGCTGCTGCAGCTGTGCCAGGTTCTGCCCCAGAACGTCCGAGGGACTGGAACACCTACGGGGAGAAAGAGAAACGCCCCATCAATACATCTTTCGGTCGTACATCCGTTCTAGTTAGAGGATGTACAACTAAACTACACACAAAGCATTTACAGCTTTTAAAAACTTTTTTATCACTTTACTTTTTATTAACCCCAGTGAGCTCTCTTTCGGCATACGCTGTGTAAGGCTGGGTACACACGGCAAGGTTTTCAGACGATTATCGGGCCAATCGCATGATAAACGACTGTTTCAGCTCGCTATTGCATGTGTGTGTATGTTCCAACAATGAACGATTATCGTCTAAAAGCACATCATATCGTTTGATTTTATAACCGGACTAAAAATCTCGTTTGATGATGAAACGATGTTGTTCCAATTCTGCAGTGTGTACACACTCAGAACCGGCAGTATCTATAGATCTCTACGCAGTGTGTACACACTCAGAACCGGCAGTATCCATAGATCTCTACGCAGTGTGTACACACTCAGAACCGGCAGTATCCATAGATCTCTACGCAGTGTGTACACACTCAGAACCGGCAGTATCTATAGATCTCTACGCAGTGTGTACACACTCAGAACCGGCAGTATCTATAGATCTCTACGCAGTGTGTACACACTCAGAACCGGCAGTATCCATAGATCTCTACGCAGTGTGTACACACTCAGAACCGGCAGTATCCATAGATCTCTACGCAGTGTGTACACACTCAGAACCGGCAGCATCCATAGATCTCTACGCAGTGTGTACACACTCAGAACCGGCAGCATCCATAGATCTCTACGCAGTGTGTACACACTCAGAACCGGCAGTATCCATAGATCTCTACGCAGTGTGTACACACTCAGAACCGGCAGTATCCATAGATCTCTACGCAGTGTGTACACACTCAGAACCGGCAGTATCCATAGATCTCTACGCAGTGTGTACACACTCAGAACCGGCAGTATCCATAGATCTCTACGCAGTGTGCAGAGTCACCATCTTTTCAGCCGATAGTTAGGACAGACGACGATCACATATCTGAACATTTTCAAATATTCCCTTATATGCGCCATTAAACTTTTCATACATGTAACAATCTGAGCAGCCCATTAGGGACATGTTAGACCAAAAAACAAAAATCGCTGCATATGTGGCCCAACTGTCAATCCTCAGCGGGATCAATCACATTTTGATAAAGGCGAAAAATCCACTGAGACAAAAACCATGGGGCCCCATTCATCAAGATACATAAATGCCGATTTAGTGCGTATAATCTGCAAATTTAATCTGCACATGCCCAGAACTGACCATACATACACAACTAAAGTTTGATTCCTCTTTGTACGCAAAGGACACTTCCTACAGCTTCTGATTTCTGGGAGGGAATTAACTGAATAGGTTTTTATTTATTTTTTCTTTGCTTTCTTTTGCGACTTTATATTCCACATATGTATTGGACGTATCCTGTGGTGTATTGCGTAGAGGAGCAGTAGAAGTAACCCCGTATTCATCGGCGCACGTATATTAAGGCCTGCTTCTTGATGAATTCGGGGGTGCGTATGCCCAAAATCGCACGTTGGGTTCTATATGCCTTGATTTATTAGGCCCCATGGGTGCAGTATTCAGACTTCCACAATAACTGGCCTCCATTGGATCCAGCTGATTGGCCTTTGCACGGAGCGACCAGCTGTGTCCTGACCCGTCCATGTGCAGGGGACCAAACCGAACAGCTGTATCTGTGGGATGTATAGACCTGGACCTGAAGATGACCTATCAGGAGATCCCATTCCATCCAGACCTAGGTCTAGGTAAACTAATGTACGGAAGAGGGCATCAGGGCTGTCCAAATGGAGGCCTTCCAATGTAATATTACATATATTATTCAATAGGACAACACTATTCAAGACTAAGATTGCCTCTGGCTCACCTCATTTCTCCAACACCCGTCTGCAGCTTCCTCCTGAGCTCAGAGACTCTGGCCCTGATCTGTTCTGGATGAACCAAGTTATCTAGAGCGCCATCCAGCTGCGTCTGGAGGTTTTCCAGCTGTTTCTTCAAAGACACGTTCTCTTTCTTAAGAAAACACAACACAGGAGAAGTATATTAGCTACTAAATACTCTGTAATAGGAATGTTTCTATAGAGTAGACTCAATCACAAATTTCCCCAAAAAGTGTTTTAGATCAGAATAATTCCCCTTCCGCTCTGTGGTTAAGTCGGTTTCTGTATTTAAATAGAGAATGGTTATGGTGTTGATCTTTCACAGTATTATGAGAACCCTAATTGTCAAATTAAAATCCAGAGGTGATATTGGTATGCAGTCGCATTTAGATCAGCTCTGTACCCCACCTATTATGGGATTTACAAGAACTTAATAGTTCTCTTCTATTTGGGCATACCCGTTCTTAGGGTTAAACTGTGTCCACCAATTAAAACTTTATTAGGAGGAGGTTTTAAACGGATGTTCTGTATATAAGCTCCGCCTTCCCCGTTGCAAAGGATCCACACACTTTTCTGTACATTCCCTGAGGAAGCCCCCGATGGAGGGGTGAAACGCGTTGGACCTATACATATTGTTATTTCTCTACAAGAAGAGGACCCTTCACTCATATGTTTTTAAATATTTTATAGCGCTGCGGCAAGTTCCGGCTGTCCGCAACCGGAAGTGCAGGATTTGGAACGCAGGCTTGCGTTCCAAAGCATCATAATTAAAGGTGGAGCCGTTGAAACTATATACCATCGGCGGTGCACCGTCTCCGGAAAGAGAAAGCACTCATTTATAGCCCTGGAGGGCTCCACGGACTCTGGCACCTCCGAGAAAGACTTTAGGACCTTCACTTAGGTACATTTTTTATCCCTATCTTTCCATTTCCTTTTTTGTGATTTACATCTGCATTACCACATTCTCCTTTTTTAACTACAGTGTATACGATTGGATCATATGTACCTACCTGAATTTTTTTCGGATTTTTTTCTGACTTCTATTTTGGATCTAGTTTGGATTTATTATTATTGTTTATCACCATTTTTATGTTTTTTCTTTTTTATATTTTTTTATTTTTTATATTAACCCCTGGGATATATCTTTTTTCCCTTTTTTTGTACCAAGCCAAAATAAATCTTTTTTGGTTATTTACATAAGTGTCTACCATCTATGTTGAGTATTGTTGCATTCTATTTCAATCGTGTTGCTGCTATTTCTAGCGCCGTGGGTCAACATTGTATTTTTATCTGTTTATACTGGGAAGTTTTGGAATTCGTTCCACTCAGACCCACTTTGGCAGCTTTATACATGTATTTTAGAGCAGCGCTGTTATCCCTACCATCCTTTTTTATCCCTGTACCCCACCTCCCTCATAGCCACCTTCCCACAAATATACAACAAGTTTGTGAAGGCGAAGGGACATTATTGCAGTGGGGTCATATACATCTCCTCAATTGTCTCAAAATATCTCCCAACTCGACAACTCCGTTCTGCACAAGATCTGCGTCTCTCTTCCACTCTCATCACATCCTCCCATTCCCGGTTACAGGACTTTTTTTTTTGGGCTGCACCCACTTTGTGGAATTCCCTCCCTCTCACAGTAAGACTCTCCTCTAGTCTCCAAACCTTCAAGTGTTCTCTGAAAACCCATCTCTTCAGGAAAGCTTATAATATTCCTCTACCACTCTCTTAATCTCCCTAAGTTACCCTATTACCACCCTCTACACAGCTAACACAAGACAACAACCCTCTGACCAACATAGTTGTGTGACGAAACATACAGCCCACTTAATATTTTGTAACCTTTGCATTCTAGCTGGACAAATATTCAATATGATGTAGGACATGCCCTTGTGTATCAAACCATTGCCCCATAGATTGTAAGCTTGTGAGCAGGGCCTCTTATCTCGGTCTGTATTACCCAGTATTGTTTTATTACTGTTTGTTCCCAATTGTAAAGCGCTATGGAATCTGCTGGTGCTATATAAATAAATGTTGATGATGATGATGGTGTCACAGTGTCAAAGACACCGGGGACTAGCTTGTTTCGAATACCTATTTGATACCCTCGCAGATCAGCTGCTGGACCAAGCGAGATTAACTGTCATTACCATATCAGTTCCTCGTTTGGTGATCGCCACTGCCCACTTGCTGACGGCAGCTGCCACCGAACATGAGGAACAACTGCCCTGGCTCTATGTCCAGCAGCGAGCGCGACACCGTTGGGCTACAGTTACTCCATCATGACGGATAACCACAAACCCGTACAGCACAACCACAGAACCCTCCTCTGCAACCAGCAGAGGAACAAGGTTCTGTTATGATAAATGCTGACTGTCACCAATGGCTACTGTATTATTGATGGCTGATAATTCTGCTGCACAACAATAACCACAAACTAGCAAATACGATTGTTGTGCCCCCCCTACCCCAAGATGTGTTCAGCAAGCATGTTGGGCTGAAGGGAGATATTCTGTGGTTAGTGGTACTCTACAGAAAGTTGATCTTTCTTGTGAACATGCAGGAACTCGGAGGAGATACATGTTTGTATGTACGGCAGATGACGTGGGACTTACCTGCAGCTGGTGGACTTGGGACTGAAGCTTTTTGTTATCTTTGTCTTTCTCCTCCAACAACTGAGCCTTAACCCGTGCATTCTCCAGCGCTCGCTTCTCTCTGTCCAGCTCGGCTCTCAAGGTGTTATTCTCATCCTGTAACACACAACATACAGTGTTGGTATTTCCTCTTTGTTAAAACCCCTCGTCAGCCGAATGACAGGCTGTGTCCTCACCTGACCCTGCCGCTTCCTCCTGTCCAGCTCTTCTTTCAGCTGCCGGATATTGGCTTCCTGAGCTTTAAGCTGGGTCTCGTACGCACCCAGGTCGCCCTGCGCCAGGCGCAGAGACTCATTCAGTTCCTGCTGTTCCTGCAGACTGCGCTCCAGCTCTTCCATCTCCTGTAATTACAGACACCAGGGGGAAGTACTACTGCTTCCAGCATGCCTGACTTATCCTGCTATAGGCGGAACACTCTCATATCCGAAGCGCACACTAGACGTATGGAGGAACAGTCTTTATATATAAACCCTGACAGTCTGTCATGAGGTCATTTGGGAATCTATAAATACAACCGGTGGGATTCATGCAGATTACTCCCTCTGGTTCTAGACTCGCTCTAATGAATAACATGGGAACATCTCTACCTTCCTCAGGTCTCCAGCATCCAGCGCTGCAGCCTCCAGTCTCTCCCTCTCCTCTTCCAGCTCCTCCAGTCTCTGAAGCAACACTTCCCGCTCAGACTGAAGCTCTCGACACTCATCGTGAGCTTGTTTGGCCTGTCCCTTAACGCTCTCCAGGTATTCCTGCAAGCCGGATATTATACCTTCCAGGTCCTTCTTTAACGCCTCGTTTGCGGCTATCTGACCTGGGGGGAGCAGGGAGACACAAAATAGTATTATAGGACATATGTATATATAGAGGAGCATTGAAAAGTTATATTCCTCTACCCCTCTGCTGTAAGTGTTCAACTAACAAAACTGTACTAGACGGAGCGAGGGGGGTTTTAGGGAGACGGTTTTACATGGAGGTCCTATCAACTCTTTCTTTTACCATGTGAGTAGACAAAACTTTGTATTTTGTGCCCTCTTACAACATCCAAACCGTCCTCTCCGAGCCAAGCTACAGCATAGGAAAAGTCGCTGCAGCAGTTCCTCCCAGTAAAAGTGGCTACTGGCTCCTGAGCATGCTCTCTGACGGCTACAGAAGCAGTATGAATATGTGGGGAGGAGGTTGGGGAGGAATGGCAGGGACAATCAATGCAGAGGTTTCATGCCCAGGAAAAGATTACTGAGCACTTCTATGCTTACTTTTTAATATACGCATATTCAGTTATTGCCTTCAAATTACGTTATACAATAAGGAGAAAGATTTCTAAGCGTGTACACTGGATTGTTGTGCCCAGCATCCCTACTGTAATATACAGTGTAATAATCTCACATTCAAGATAGAACCTGAATTCCTGAGTCAGATGCCGCTATTTTTAGCTAATCTTGTGACTGAAAGTAACGCCTCCTTACACTGATATAACTATACATAGCTCCACAGTCCCTGCATTGTTCTGTAGTCCTATATAGTTTAATAAGTGAAAGTAATGTTCTCTAAATATTCAAAACACAAGAAAATATAGAAATTCTGAAAAATCTTGACAATAATAAGTTTTATCTGATTACTCCAATGTATAACTTAAATTTTTACTTTTTCTCATATGCAAATGGCATCAGGTTCCGGTGTTATAACATGGGCGTACAGAAAAATGAATGGACGCATTATTATTATTTAGTTTTCAAGCCCAAAATATTCCAAAATTGTAAGGTACAAGATAGGTGCTCAGATAGTTGGGAGAAGGTATTAGACAAAGGGACAAAGGTAGGTTTGTGTTTTGTTTTTTTTAATATCAAGAACAACAAATGTATAATTTATATTGTATAGTACATTTATGGTTTGCTTGGACATCACTGAGAATGCAGCCTATCTCTTCAACTAGGAACCAGTGACATCACTGAGAATGCAGCCTATCCATTTACTACGAGCCAGTGACATCACTGAGAGTGCAGCCTATCCAGTCACTAGGAACCTCACTGAGAGTGCAGCCTATCCAGTCACTAGGAACCAGTGACATCACTGAGAGTGCAGCCTATCCAGTCACTAGGAACCAGTGACATCACTGAGAGTGCAGCCTATCCAGTCACTAGGAGCCAGTGACATCACTGAGAGTGCAGCCTATCCAGTCACTAGGAGCCAGTGACATCACTGAGAGTGCAGCCTATCCATTCACTAGGAACCAGTGACATCACTGAGAGTGCAGCCTATCCATTTACTACGAGCCAGTGACATCACTGAGAGTGCAGCCTATCCAGTCACTAGGAACCTCACTGAGAGTGCAGCCTATCCAGTCACTAGGAACCAGTGACATCACTGAGAGTGCAGCCTATCCAGTCACTAGGAGCCAGTGACATCACTGAGTGCAGCCTCTCCCTTCACTAGGAACCAGTGACATCACTGAGAGTGCAGCCTATCCATTTACTACGAGCCAGTGACATCACTGAGAGTGCAGCCTATCCAGTCACTAGGAACCTCACTGAGAGTGCAGCCTATCCAGTCACTAGGAACCAGTGACATCACTGAGAGTGCAGCCTATCCAGTCACTAGGAACCAGTGACATCACTGAGAGTGCAGCCTATCCAGTCACTAGGAGCCAGTGACATCACTGAGAGTGCAGCCTATCCAGTCACTAGGAGCCAGTGACATCACTGAGAGTGCAGCCTATCCATTCACTAGGAACCAGTGACATCACTGAGAGTGCAGCCTATCCATTTACTACGAGCCAGTGACATCACTGAGAGTGCAGCCTATCCAGTCACTAGGAACCTCACTGAGAGTGCAGCCTATCCAGTCACTAGGAACCAGTGACATCACTGAGAGTGCAGCCTATCCAGTCACTAGGAGCCAGTGACATCACTGAGTGCAGCCTCTCCCTTCACTAGGAACCAGTGACATCACTGAGAGTGCAGCCTATCCATTCACTAGGAACCAGTGACATCACTGAGAGTGCAGCCTATCCAGTGACATCACTGAGAGTGCAGCCTCTCCCTTCACTAGGAACCAGTGTCATCACTGAGAGTGCAGCCTATCCATTCACTAGGAACCAGTGACATCACTGAGAGTGCAGCCTATCCAGTCACTAGGAACCAGTGACATCACTGAGAATGCAGCCTATCCATTCACTAGGAACCAGTGACATCACTGAGAGTGCAGCCTATCCAGTCACTAGGAACCAGTGACATCACTGAGAGTGCAGCCTATCCAGTCACTAGGAGCCAGTGACATCACTGAGAGTGCAGCCTATCCAGTCACTAGGAACCAGTGACATCACTGAGAGTGCAGCCTATCCAGTCACTAGGAACCAGTGACATCACTGAGAGTGCAGCCTATCCATTCACTAGGAACCAGTGAACTCACTGAGAGTGCAGCCTATTCTTTCACTTGGAACCAGTGACATCACTGAGAATGCAGCCTATCCAGTCACTAGGAACCAGTGACATCACTGAGAATGCAGCCTATCCCTTCACTAGGACTCAGTGACATCACTGACAATAAATGGGTAAGGTAGACCCACTGTCGGGGGTTATAGAAAACGCACCTTCTGTGAGTTGTTGCTCCAGGTCTTTGATCTCCTCTGTTTCTCTGGCTATACGAGACAGCATCTCATCCAGGCGTCCTTCCAGCTGCTTGTAATGTCCGTCCATCATCTCCAGCTGCTGCTCCTTACTGGCTTTCTGAGCCTTCACATGGGACTGTGTATTGGAGAAGCAGCTCTCAGACCAAGTACCACACACACACACACAATACAAAAGTTAATAGTCTATATTATATATTACACATTAGTGCTACTTCCATCCCAGTGTTCAGAAAACACGAGTCTTTCTGTGTATAGAACCTCAGTTATCTACATAGATACGATGAACAATGTAAGTTCTAGGAAAGCTCATACTTATATTGCTTATACTGTGCAGTGATACAGCGCCCTCTTATGGTGCAGTAAAGATGAAATAAAATGTACAATAATTATTTGGCTTTACAATAAAAAACAAAAAAACATTCCAGACATAAACTAAACTAATTTGTTTTCATCAGCAAGATATATGTTTCCTATTATAAACTGTAAGCCTTCATATTACCTTAAACTAGAATGGACGGACTTGCATCTAAACTTTTAACATTAATGATAATAATACAAAGAGCATATGATGAGCTGAAATCAATTCCTCTGTAAACTGCCATCTGTAGCACAGATAAGAGCAGGTTAATTATTAATGACATGAAGGGGAGAATCAGACCTGCAGGAATCAGTATCATACACACAGCACAGAATATACCCAAGTCTGTGGCTCCCTAGCTGGTGTAGAACTACAACTCCCAGCATGTGCTAACAGCCACAGGCCGTCTATCTCTGCTTTACAAACCAATACTGAACAAACGGACAACGAGCCCAGTCATGTGACCCTCCATTACCAAATCAGAATTATTATTTACTTCTTCATAGTATCAGACACACTGAGAATGTGGGAAGAATATTAGATAATAGCCGTTACTCGTTATTACACCAGTAACGAGAGCTCTCAGAGTGAGACCGGACAGCATCTTATTACAGAGACTCCGTTGTCTGTTATCACTCTGTGCAATGTCCAAGCAGTCTCCATGGCAGATAAAGGACTCCTCACAATCACACACACAATAGTTTATACAACATCTTAATACCAGCCATGAAGCTTGTTCTCAATCAACACATTGTGCAATCAAATTGTGTAAATGCTATCTCAGCGTTTCCAGCAAAATATGTACATTTATTTTCGGTATAAGCCTCATTCA